>NW_026867475.1:250715-551005 GCF_020745735.1 Hemiscyllium ocellatum
CCCTTTCTTGTTCTCTCTCGCCCCTCCCTCTCCCTCCCTCGCGCCCCTCCCTCCCTCCCTCACGCCTCTCCCTCCCTCCCTCGCGCCTCTCCCTCTCTCTCGCCCCCTCCCTCTCTCTCTCTCACCCCCTCCGTCTCTCTCGCCTCCCCTCCTCTCTCTCGCCCTCTCTCTCGCCCGCCTCTCTCTCTCTCGCTCTCTCTCTCGCCCTCTCTCTCTCTCTCTTGCCCTCTCGCCCTCTCTCTCTCTCCCCCTCTCTCTCTTGCCCTCTCTCTCTCTCTCTCTTTCGCCTCCCCCTGCTTGCTCGCTCGCTCTCGCCCTCTCTCGACCCTCTCTCACCCCCTCTTTCTCTCTCGCCCCCTCTCGCTCTCTCTGTCGCTCTCTCTCTCTCGCACCCTCTTTCTCTCTCTCTGTCTCGCCCCCTCCCACACTCGCCCTTTCCCCCCCACACTCGCTCTCGCTACCCTCCCTCTCTCTCGCCCCCTCCCTCTGTCTCTCAACCCCCTCCCTGTCTCTTTCGCCCCCTTCCTCCCTCTATCTCGGCCCCTCCCTCCCTCGGTCTCTCGCCCCCCTCCCTCTCTCTCTGTCGCCTCCCCTCTCTCTCTCTCGAATCCTCTCTCTCTCTCTCTCTCTTTTGCCTCTTCCCTCCCTCACGCACTCTCGCTCTCTCTCTTTCGCCCCCTCCCTCTCTCTCTCACCCCCCTCTCTTTTGCCCCTCTCTCTCGTCCCCTAGCTCTCTCTCTTTCACTCCCACTCTCTATCGCCCCCCTCCCTCCGTCTCTCTCTCTCCTACCCCTCCTCCCTCTTTCTCCTGCCCCCTCTCACTCTCTCGCCCCCTCCCTATCTCTCTCGCCCCTCTCTCTCGCCCCCTACCTCTCTATCTCGCCCCTCCCTCTCTATCAGACACCCATCCCTCTCTCTATCTCGCACCCCTCTCCCTCCCTCTCGCCCCCTCCCTCCCTCTCAATCGTCCCCCTCGCACTCTCTCTCCCCTCCCCTTTCTCTTTCTCTCTCGCCATCCCTCTCTCTCTCGCACCCTCCCTCTCTCTCTCGCACCCTCCCTCTCTCTCTCGCCCCCTCTCTCTCTCGCCATCTCTATCTCACTCTCTCTCTCTCACACTCTCACACTCTGTGTGTCTCTCTCTCTCACTCTCTCTCGCCCCCTCCCTCTCTCTGTCTTTCGCCCCTGCCAACTCACCCTTGTCCTCCTCCCTCTCTCTCTCTCTCGACCCCTCCCTCTCTCTTTCTCGACCCCTCCCTCTCTCTCTCTCTCTCTCGCCCCTTCCCTCTACCTCTCACCCCCTCCCTCACTCTTTTGCCCCCTTCCTCTTTCTCTCGCCCGGCCCACTCCCTCTCTCTCTCATCCGCCGCCTCCCTCTTTCTCTCGCCCCTCTCCCTCTCTCTCACCCTCTCACACACCCCTCTCTCATTCGTGCCTTTCCTCTCTCTCTCTCTCTCTCTCCCCCTCTCTCTCTCTCACCTCCCTCTCTCGACCCTCCCTCTCTTTGCACCTCTATCTCTCTCGTCCCTCCTCTATCTCACTCCAACCACCCAGCTTTCTCTTGCCCCCTCCTCCCTACCCCTGTCTCTCTGTTGCCCCCCTGATTCTCTCTCACTGCCATGTCTTTTTCTCTCTCTCTCTCGCCTCCCCTAACCCTCTCGCCCCCTTCTCTCTCTCATCGCGCCTCTCTCTTTCTCTCTTGCCTTCTCCCTCACCCCTCTCTCAGTCTCACTCTCTCTCTCTCTCTCTCGCCCCCCTCTCTCTCATTGTATCATCCCGTGTGTGTGTGTCTCTCTCGCTTTCTCCCTCACCCTATTGCTCTCTCTCTTTCTCTTTCCCCCTTCTCGCTCTCCACCTCCCGCGGTGTCTCTCTGCTCCCACCTCCCTCTCTTTTCCATTGACTGAATCTCTCTTCCTCCTGTCCTTCCTTCCCTCTCTCTCTCTGACATACTCTGTCTCCCTGGTCCTTCCCTCTCCGTCTGACCCAGAGACTGGGGATGTTTGAGGGTGAGGCTGCATGTGGGAGGTGGGGAAAATGGGGTAGAGATGGAATTGTGGGAGGGAAACTGCGACGGCATGAGAGAGAGAGAGAGAGGGGGAGAGGGAAAGTGGAGGCAGGTGGAGAAACCGGGGTTGGCGTGTGTGTGTGAGAGAGGGAGGGGGATGAGGAGAGGGTTGAGAAAGAGTGTGTGTGCTGAAAGAGAGAGAGAGAGAGAGAATTCAGGAGGAAGAGTAGGGGAGAGGTAATGGGGAGGCCAGGTTGGAGTCGAGAGGGAGTTAACCCCAGCTCCTGAGCTCAGGGCGCGGTGCCCTCCCCTCCCCTTCCCTGAGGACCAGGACTTGGGGCTGAGTCTGTCTCTCTCCAGCTCAGCTTCTCCAACACAAAGACACACAACAACATCGGTCCCTCTGCTGCTCGGCACGCTTTCATCCACATTTTTATTGGTTACAAATGGCAGTGATGGATACAGTCCGTGGGATGGTGCCTTTTCTCACTGGCCCCTGAGTTGTGAGAAACATTGAAATATTTCCCTGTAACCCCTCTGTGGGATAAGGATGGACAAACCAGCGCTCCCCTCAGTCTGTTACCATAGCGACAGGCTGCTCCATCGCTGAAACACTGAACTGAAATGAGAAAATCCCGGATGGTGTGATTAATGAGGGAATTTGATGGATGGATGGATTTGGGTGAAGGGATATTTCAGCACATTCTTCAGCTGCTGCCTGAACTTAGTCTGGGTCACGGCATAAATCGCGGTGTTTGTGCAGCAACTGAGGAGCTGCAGCATGAAGCCCAATTCCTGCACAAAGCGATGGAGATACAGAGGGGTATCCACAAGCCGCCACATCCGTTTCCATATAGAATACAGCATTAACATTGACCATAACAGGATGAAATTGGCCGAGATCACAAACAGTAAAATGATGGATTTTTTTCGGTTTCTCATTTCTGTGTCAGACTGAGCGTCCCCATTGGTGTGAGCGCGGAGTCTCCTGTGGGCTCTGCTGGTCACTAAAATGTGTCTGACGGTGAGAACATTGAGCAGCAGAATCAGGAGAAATGGGACACCCGGGGTTAGAATGTGGTGGAGGAACTCGATTGTGACCCAGACACTGGAGACTAGAACAGCGAGTGTTACATCACAAAACCAGGGGGTGTTCCACAGCCCATACCGAGCCGTGAGCATAAAATACCAGGAAATGTTCTTTAAACAGCTCAGCACAGTCACTGCTCCCAGAACCACAGCCGCAGTTTTCTCACTGCAATATTTACTTTTCAGCTTCTGGCAACAAATGGCCACAAACCGATCAAAGGTGAAAGTGACGGTGAACCAGACAGAGCAGTCAGTGGCTGCATAAAGCAGGACGGCGTGGATATTACACACGGGGACGGAGTCCCTCAGGAAATAAAACTTTTCCCAATAAACAATGGGAATGTGTCTCAGGATCAGGTCGAGGATAATGACCAGGAGATCCGCCGCTGCCATGGCCCCCAGGTAACGTCTGACACATGGAGACAATCCACAATCTTTATAAAGCAGGACGTAGATGGTCACTACATTAACTGTGAGGAAGGAAAACAAACCCATTATCCATCAGCCTGGAGTCAAAGGGACCCGTTTGATCGGGGACCCAGTGAGATTTTCAAATGTGTCCCTGTATTCAGGGATGTATTAAAATAATTGGAGCTGGAATAACAAATGGGAAGGTCGGAATTACTGACAAAAATGTGACATAAACCACAAGAAACCCTCCCTCCCCAAACACACAGAGACACATCCATAAGGACAGATGGTTTCTAGAACATTCCCACATACTCGATCACTCGAGAGCAGACACAGGTCACTCCTTCCCAGTTCCTAATACGGAGGGTGGGAACGTTGCTGTCCTGAAGGATTCTCTCCCAGTTTCCTGAAGACAAACGGAGTTTGGGAATTTCTGTATTTTGGTCTAAATTGTGGTCGATCCTGTGTCGTGGAGAAATTTAAACGCAGGGAAAACGTATTCCCCCCTTTAACTGCCTGAGGGGCCTTCGGAACAGTGTCTCCTTCTCCCTGGAACGGGATCTCTTCCCTCGGGATCTTATCGTTTGCTCAATTCACTGACGTCCGGCCGTTCACAAACAAACAACGTCAGGGACAGAACGTTCCGGGGAATGTCAGTTATAGAATGTCAGGGACAGAACGTTCCGGGGAATGTCAGTTATAGAATGTCAGGGACAGAACGTTCCGGGGAGTGTCAGTTATAGAATGTCAGGGACAGAACGTTCCGGGGAATGTCAGTTATAGAATGTCAGGGACAGAACGTTCGGGGGAGTGTCAGTTATAGAATGTCAGGGACAGAACGTTCCGGGGAATGTCAGTTATAGAATGTCAGGGACAGAACGTTCGGGGGAGTGTCAGTTATAGAATGTCAGGGACAGAACGTTCCGGGGAATGTCAGTTATAGAATGTCAGGGACAGAACGTTCCGGGGAATGTCAGTTATAGAATGTCAGGGACAGAACATTCGGGGAATGTCAGTTATAGAATGTCAGGGACAGAACGTTCTGGGGAATGTCAGTTATAGAATGTCAGACACGGAAACTTCCGGGAAACTCCGTGACCTGTCCATCACATTTCCCCCCGACCCACCCCACCACCATGATGTACTGTGCACAGGCTACATATCCATCCAGCACGGGGAGCTGTGCAGGCCACATCATTGTATTATCTATAAACGGCAACCAGACAGTCTGACCAGCACAGAGACCTGTGCAGTGATCACCCGTGAATTCATCTGTAATCCAGGAGCAGTTACCCTCCCAGCATGTAGGACTGTGTACCCCACCTCAGTGCATTGATCTGTAACCCAGGAGCAGTTACCCTCCCAGCATGTAGGGCTGTGTACACCACCCCAGTGCATTGATCTGTAACCCAGGAGCAGTTACCCTCCCAGCATGTAGGACTGTGTACACCACCCCAGTGCATTGATCTGTAACCCAGGAGCAGTTACCCTCCCAGCATGTAGGACTGTGTACACCACCCCCGTGCATTACCCAGTAACACTGTGTTAAATCCCTGCCCAGTGTGGGGAAGCTTGCAGCCCATGCTGGAAGTGACAGGATGTGCAGCTCCCACCCATTTCCAGCTCCATATCTCCATTGTGCCATGACAAGGGGGTGCTGTGGGTGTGAACATCACTGCCAGAGAGCGGTGGCGGGGGTATCAGTTTAAATATCACCACATGGGAGGGGTTTGGGGTATCGGCAGAGAGGGGGAGACTGAGACTGTTTCATCCTGTAACATGAGCCAGTGTTCCCAGGAAAAATGGGAAAAGGGACATTGGTGTGAGGTCAGATGAAACAACAGCTGCTGTGTGGTTTTGAAATTACGTTTATGTAGTTTTAATAAGTGTCTTATTGAAACAGTATATTGCTGTAGAGTTGGAGTAGGGTAATAAGCAGTGAGGAGAAAGAGGGTCCCAGAGTTGTGAATAGTTGATGTAAAATGTTCACTTTCAGAGTTAAAAAAAATACATTGATATTTTTTGTTTAAACACTGGAATTTGGGAGTTCTCTATCACTCATATTTCAACAGTTTACAAGGTAAGTTGAGCATTTCTTTATGTTTAATATAGTTTAACTTACCAGATGAGCTTCACACCGTGTGTGTATCTGTGTGTCTCTGTGTGGGGCAGGTCTGGCAGTCTCTGTGGTGCTGAAAGTGATGCAATGCCACCCTCTGCTGGCCTCTCCACGCCACTGCACAGGCATTGGCAGAGGGTGAAAACCAACAGGAATTCACTCAGAGAAGGGGAGGGGGAGGGAGAGGGCAGCTGCTCACAGCACCATCCAAACTGATGTCTTATCCATTTACTGATCTAAATATCCTTTAAACGTTGTAACTGTCCCTATTTTCACCAGTTCCTCTAGAAGTTAATTCCACACACAAGCCAGCTCCTGTCTAAAATAATTACCTCTCCTGACTTTTGTAAATCTTTTTCCTCACGCCTCAAAATATCCCTCCGTTTTGAATCCCCAACTCTCGGGAAAAGACATCAGCCCTACAGCTTATCTGTACCCTCATCATTTTATAAACCTCTGTAAAGTTACCCCTCCATCTCATACTCTCCAGTGAAAAATGTTCCAGCCTACCCAGCCTCTCCTTATAGCTCAATCCCTCCATTTCCAGCAACATCCAGGTTAAACTCTTCTGAACCCTCTCCAGCTAAGGGTACGGGTGAGTCCAAAACGAGAGGACATAGGCTTAAGGTGAGAGGGTAACATTTAAAAGTGACCTAAGGGGCAGCTTTTTCACCCGGAGGGTGGTGTGCCTATGGAATGAGCGGGCAGGATGACCAGACTGGACACGGTATTCCAGAAGAGGTCTCACCAATGTCCTGTACAGCCACAACACAACGTCCCAATTCCAATACTCAAAGGTCTGACCTATGAAGACAAGTGTGTTAAACACCTTCTTAGCCACTTTCTATATCAGATGCAAATTTTAAAGAATTAAACCTGACAGCCTAGGTCTCTGTACTACAACACCACCAAAAGATCCTACTTTTAATTGTATAGGTCCTGTTCTTGTTTGATTTACCAAATCTAATGCCTGGCATTAATCCAGACTATCCGCCATCTGCCACCCCTCAGCCCAGTGTGTGATATGACTGCCACCTCCCCCTCCCCCTTCAATTTTAAAATGCCCACCCCTCTCCAGGAGGCCTGCACACTCTGGCCTTGATTTTCACAAAGACCCTGAGCTTGGGTTGCCTTGTGTGGTTAGAGGGAGGAGGGACAGATTGCAGACACAGTCGTTTGGGAGGAGAGGCTGGACAGTAATCAGCGGCCTGGTATCATTTCATGGTTTTAGGAAGAGGGCAGACACACGTTAGAGTGGGTAAGATTGATCGGTGATTTGGGGTCAGAAATTAATCCCTTCCTTCGCCTCTGGTGTTCAGTAATAAACATCTATTTGAGACCCTTCATTGGGCAGAGTGTTTCTGCGGGATTTCTTTCCCTAATATTGCAGACTACAGATAATAGCGATTAAAGATGGTCATAGTTAATTTCAATATTCAGCACGTACACTCAATATCCTACAGTTGAGACAAATATCTTGCATTTGTTTAATAATACAAAGTGTTTTTTGTAATTCAGTAATAGTAACCTGATTATAATCAATCCACACTGAGCTGGAAGCGGGCACTAAAATATGACCCAAAATCTGGTTTTGGTAGTATAGTGGGCAGTGTCCGTGTCTCTGAGCCAGAGCTCTGGATTTGATTCCAATTCCTGAACTTGTGTGGTAGTGTTCCTAGCTCTGGATGAGAAGGCCTGGATTGAAGTCCTGCCTGTTGCAGAGGTATGTCACTGTATGACAGAACAGGCTGATGTACAAACACACAGGAGAATAATGTTACAGCTTTATGGGTATTGCCGAGTGGTGCTCGTGTCCCGACCTCTGGGCACAAAGGTCGAGGTGGAAATCCCAAAGAAGTGTCACCTAATATATCTGAACAAACTGATTAAAATGAATTTAGAATTGTGACTTGATGGAGAAGGAAGAGGTGTCGGTGTTGCATTTCAGAATTTAGGCCCGGGATGACTGAAAGTACAGCCATTTGTGTTGATTGAAGTCACATTTCGCAGCAGGAAAGGTTCATAAAATCTGAACGGTCATGGATAGGTTGAGTAGTTAGGGTTTTTCCCCAGGTTAGAGGCGTCCAAAACTCGATGGCATTGGTGGAAAGTGAGAGGGGAAAGGTTTTGATGAGGCCTAAAGGGCATCTTTTCACACAGAGGGTGGTGTGCGTATGGAATGAGCTGCCAGAGAAAGTGATGGAGGCTGGTACAACTATATCATGTAAAAGGCATCTGGATGCTGACAGACCTGCTGAGCTTTTCCAGCAATTTCTGTATTTCTTTTAAAAATGCATTCATTTTAACACACGTATTCTGAATATATTAGACATTTTTATTTTTTAATGAAGCAGGAACATAAAAACATATCTTCAAATCGACCTAGACCATTTTCTGCTCAGGGTATGGCTCTGTGTATCACAGGAGAAATGATGCAACGACATGGAGCAGGGAATATGATGGAGACATAGTTTGGACAATGTACATGGGATAGTATCTGGACAAAGTTCTTTCAAGTAAAAATTGCAGAGTGTGTGTGTGTGTGTGTGTGTGTGTGTGTGTGTGTGTGTGTGTGTGTGTGTGTGTGTGTGTGTGTGTGTGTGTGTGTGTGTGTGTGTTATAGAAAGGGAAATATTGATTATATATTTGCAATACAAAAATAGTTTGCCATCCATCTTTCCATCATAGTTGGAGTAACATTGCTCTGGATCATAAATGTGCTATTTGAGCAGATTAAAGAAACTAGACTGACTTGTTCCTAAAACTGACCCTGACCCAGTCTGAGACCGATATCATCGGCCATATCACCGACCTGGTTACATTTAACATTTGTTGTGAACAGTGGGGGAGTGGGACTAGAAAGGAAACAGTGACCCAAAAAGCCGGGGAACTATAGACCGGTGAGCCTGATGTCAGTGGTGGCTAAGTTGTTGGAGGGGATTCTGGGGGATAGCATTTACATACATTTGGGAAGGTAAGGGCTGATCAGGGTAGACAATGTGTCTTTCTGCATGGGAAATCATGTCTCATTAATTTGGTTGAGTTTTTTTGAGGAGGTAACAAAGAAGATTGATGAAGGCAGTTTGGTTGACATTGTCTATATGGACTTCAGCAAGGTCTTCATTTAAAGAAGAAAGAGCAAAGAAAATCTTACAGCCCAGGAACAGGCCCTTCGCCCTCCAAGCCTGAGCCGATCCAAATGTACTGTTTACATCTGTCGGTCAATTCCTAAGCATCTATATCCCTCTGCTCCCCACCTACTCCTCTGCTCCCCACCTACTCATGCATCTGTCTAGACGCACCTTAAATGAATCTGCCGTGCCTGCCTCTACCACCTCTGCTAGCAACACTTTCCAAACGCCCACCGCCCACTGTGTAAAGTACTTACCGCGTGTATCCCCCTTAAACTGTCTACCTCTCACCTTCAAAGCATGACCTATCGTTATTGAATCCTTCCACCTGGGAAAAAGCTTGTCTCTGTCCACCCTATCTTTAACCTTCATGATTTTGCAAACCTCAATAAGTTTCCGCCCCCCCCCAATCTTCTTTTGTCTAGTGAAAATAAACCTAACCTACTCAGCCTCTCTTCATAGCTAGTATTTCGTTCTGATTGGTAGGCAGATTAGTAAGTTTCAGTCACATGGGATACAGAAGAAGCTCGTCACAATTGGCTTGAAGGAAGAGGGGTATTTTTCAGACTGGAGGCTTGTGAGCAGCAGTGTGCTGTAAGAATCAGGACTGAGTTCACTGCATTTCATCATTTATGTCAAGGATTTAGATGTGAATATCGGGGCCATAGTTAGTCAGTTTACAGACGATATCAGAAAGGTGGTGTAGTAGATTATCTCAGAGTACAACAAGACCACAAATAGATGTGACAAAGGGGCAAGGAGTGATAGATGAAGTTTTATTTAGATAAAGACGAGGTTTTGTATTTTGTGAACGCAAATCAGGGCAGAAGTTATACACTTAATGGTCAGGTCCTGGTGAGTGTTGAGGAACAAAGGGACATAGGGCTGCAGGTACATTGTTCCTTGAAAGTGGAATCGAATGCAGACAGTGCGGTGCAGAACACATTTGGCACATTTGCCTTAATCAGTCAGAGCATTGAGTATAGGAGTTGCGGTGGCATGTAGTATCTGTACAGGATGTTGGTGAGGCCACTTTAAGAATACTACATACAACTCGGTTTTCTGCAGAAATGACTTACACAGATGTTCCAGGACTGGAGGTTTGAACTTTAGGGGGAGATTGATTAGGTTGAGGTGTTTACCCTGGAGTGTCAGAGATTGAGGGGTCACATTATAGAGGTTTATAAAACCAGCAGGGGCATGGATATTCTGAACAGCCACAATCTGCTCCCCAGGATAGGGGAGTCCAGAACAGGAGAGCATTGGTTAGAGGGGAGAGGGGGAATGATTTAGAA
The DNA here is from genome assembly GCF_020745735.1 of Hemiscyllium ocellatum. Classification (NCBI taxonomy): domain Eukaryota; kingdom Metazoa; phylum Chordata; class Chondrichthyes; order Orectolobiformes; family Hemiscylliidae; genus Hemiscyllium; species Hemiscyllium ocellatum. The sequence goes on from NW_026867475.1 coordinate 260,765, forward strand.
GGGACTGAAGATAAATGTTTTAGACACAGAGTGGTGTGTGTTGAGAAAGTGCTGTCAGAGGAAGTGGTGAAGGCGGTTACAATTGCACATTTAAATAGTATCTGAAAGAGGAGGGATATTGGCTAAATGCTGGCAAATGGAACTGGATCAGATTTGACATCTGATCGGAGTGAACATATTGGACTAACGGGTCTGTTTCCATTCTGCATGACACTTTGAGTCGATCAGAGGAACGACGAATAATTCTGAATGGATCTTTCAAGTGGGAATCCTCTTCACTGGAAGTTTATCGTGCCTCTATGTTCACATTGATTGAAAGCTGCATTAAGTAAAGATTTGACAGAGAAGTGAGTCATGACGAATGGGACACAGACAGGAAAGTGGGGCTGAGTCCCCAACCTGATCAGCCACAATCTTAGTGCCTGGTGGAGAATTTTCAAAGTATCTAATGACTCACTCCTGTCCCTCAATCCCGTGTCCCTGTGTTCCATTCAGTCCATTAAACCTGTTAGGCAGGAGCACTTAGAGGCTACTTACTTCTAAAACCTGGTGCACAGAAACAGAGGAGATCATTCGGCCCTTCAAGGCTGTCCCACACGCTTTGAGTTGATTTGAGAAATGTAATTGTAAAACCCAGGCTGGGTATGAAAGAAGCCCCTCATCTCTCTGTACAGAGCTTCCCCTCTCTGAAACTTGTGCTCCATTTGTTGGTCATGTTGTCGACCCAAATTCACTATGAATATAACCGCCATACCTCACCCAGCGATGGCTCACAAAATCCTCTGGTCTCCCTGACGGCAACATTCAAAAACAGAACATTCATGAAAATAACACCCACTAACTTTCCAATAACAGAATATGAGAACATCAGACACAGGGACAGGTCATTCACTCCCCAACCCTGCCTTGCCTTTCACTAAGATCATGACTGATCTGCTCTTGGTCTCAAATCCTCTTTCATACCCAATTCTTCATCGCCCTCAACTCTCTGACAGGTCAATATCCATCTACCTCCTCTTCAAATACTTTCAGTCATCTGGCTCCCCGAACACTCTTGAGAAGAGAAATCCTGACATTCAATGCTTGAATGTTTGAAGAAAACCCTTGCCTATATCATGGCCTATTGATATGAACAAAAGAGGTTGACACAATGGGTCAGGTAAAAATGACTGGCCCTTATACAAAGGGTTCTGTTGACTTCTGTTGACATCAAGAAGCTTAACAAATTTGAACTTAATGGGAATCAGACTAATCTTTCCAGTGTTTGGAGTCAAACATGGCACAAAGGAAGATGTTCATCATCTCAGTCCTGGGTCACCTCTGTTGGAGATCCTCAGGGTAGCTTCCTCTTCACAAACATCTTCAGCTGCTTCATCAATGTCTCCCCACCCTCACCCTCCTCACCATAAGATCCGAAGTGGGGATGGTCACTGAGGATTCCACAATGTTCAGAATAATTTGTCGCCCCCGTCAGCTCCTGAACTGGACTGTGTCCATGAGCAGCAAGACATGGATTCCATTGAGGCTTGTGCTTTTAAAGAGTCTGTAACATTCATATAAATGACTGCCTGACACTGCACATTGCCACAGTAAACTAAGAGATCACTCCGCACCTTACACTGGTTTGACAGGAATATGAGGAAGTTGTTCAGCGCATTGACCCTATTGGAGAAGAACAGGGACAGCCCATTCAGTGCCTCCAATATATTACTCAGGAAGAGAAGGATTCTCGTGTGATGGGCCACACCAGAGCCCCTCGACAATATTTGAACGCAGTAGCCGAGACTCTAATGTTTTCTTATTTAAAGAAAATGTAAAGTGTCTGTTCTAGATGCAATGTGACTGGTCAAACAACGCGGTGTGAAGCATAACACCATTTAGTTTAACACGATGGATTAAATAAAACCAAAGAAAGAGGACTTTAGAATAACGTAATTATATTGGACAAGTTAACAGAATAATAGATCTATGAACCAAAACTAATGAACTGTTCCAATACTGGAAAATCACATGAACACAGCCCTTGGAAAAAAGGAATATTCAGACACTGAATGACACAAATATTTCTCCAATTCAGGATTTAAAAACAGCACAAAGAGAAAATTCATAGAGAGTAGCAGCCAGGAGACATTCACTAAAGCTTTCAACTCGGTGGAGACCCCAATAATTTCTGATGTTACTGAGAAACCAAAACGCAGAAATCCTAATCCGTGAGAGCTGACCATACCCATTTGAGTAAGTGGGAGCATGATCAGTGAGGAATATGATCAGGATTTGCAGCAGGACCTTAAATGGGCCGAATGATGTAATTGCCCCTGATTCCTGATGAATGGCTTATGCTCGAAACGTCGATTCTCCTGTTGTGCTTATCCAGCAAACCACTGTCTACTCTGATCTTCAGCATCAACAGTCCTCGCTATCTCCTGACTGATGCTCGAACATGATGACCAAGTGGAGCAGAGGCTGCACAGACAGACTGCTCCACATTGTTCCTCGTAGCTCCGTCTGTCATGATACACACATGGGACATTAACGTGGTTTTCTAGTGGTGAGGAGGGAAGCCATATGTCTTGTGTGAAGTCACAAGAAGGCACCTTCCATCTCCGAGAAGACAGCCTGGTGTTCTCTGTGTAGGACGGAAGCTGGTGGGAATGACGACCTGTTTCAGATGGAAGGTATTGTGGCTGCTGTTGGGGATTGTGAACAACATGGCATTCAGTACAGGGTCACACGCTGCCTGCACAATAACGTGGGGAGAGTTAATTTAGGCATATAAACTATTAGGAAAGTCACGTTAGACTGATGAATGGACTCTCTAAGTTCAATTAATGCTGATCTTGTTCATGTTGATGTTGTCTAGTGCATGTCCTGTTCAGTGTAACCTGTATGCCTTACTCTGTCCAAGTCTATTTCCACCCTATGATCTTTCTGGCCACGCTTACTATGACCTGCCTACACTGCTCATAAATAAAGTGTTTCCCTGTACTGAGGTACACATGACAAGAAATCAAACCAATAACTCCTGGGTAAAGTATGGAATTTCTCTCCCTGTCAATGTCTGTTTTGGAAATAAGAGACCGATGCCACTCTTCGTGTTTCAGCATCACCATTTCTTCGTCTCTCACAGCTCTACAGATTAAACACTCAGCTTATTCACTCTATCCTCATGTTACCATCATCCGTGTCTGTGGTACGGGAATCATTCCTTACAAAGGAGATCAAATCCGTACAGAATGCCCCAAATGCTCTCTCAGCAAGGTTCTACAACAGCAGGAAGATGGCTTTACTTATGTACTCGAATTATCTTACAATGAAGGACAGCATGCCATTGACTGCACCCATTACTTACACAGGGTTTGATTCGGAGCAGTCAGCATAGACTTCTTAAAGTCCTTTGATGAGGTTTGATAAGTTTCCACATGGCAGGCTGCTCAGGAAGGTGACAACACGTAGAATGCGTGGGAACTGTCCAATTGGATCCACAGTTGGCTTGATGGTAGGAAGCAGAGGTTTTAGCGGAAGGATGCTTGTCAGACTGGAGGCTGGGTCCATTGCTGTTTGGTATCTATGATTTGGTTGAGAATGTACAAGGTATGATTAATAAGTTTGTAGATGACACTAAAGTAAGTGGGAGCATGATCAGTGAGGAATATTATCAGAAATTGCAGCAGGACCTTAATCAGTTGGGGAATTGGGCCGAGAAATGGAATTTAATATTGAAGCGTGAGGTCTTGCATTTTGGAAATTCAAATCAAGGTAGGAGTTTCATGGTGAATGGGAGGGCCTTATGGGGTGCAGGGGGCAGAGAGACCTTGGTGCTCAGGAGCATGGTTCCCTGAGAGTGGAGTCACAGGTAGACAGGGCAATGAAGAAGGCATTTGGCACAATGGCCTTCATCAGGCAGGATATTGAGTATAGAAGATGGGAATTTATGTTGCAGTTATACAGGACTTTGGTAAGGCCGCACTTGGAGTATTGTGTTCAGGTTTTGTCACTTTGTTTAAGGGAGGATGTTATTAAATTAGAAAGAGTACAGAAGAAATTTACAAGGATGTTGCCAGGACCCAATGGTCTGAGTTATAGGGAGAGGTTGGACAAGCTAGGACATTTTCTTTAGCGTGTAGGAGACTGGGGGAGTTGTTATAGAGCTGTATAAAATCACGAGGGGTATGGATAGGGTTAATGGTCTCAGTCTTTTTCAAGGTGTAGAGAATCAAGGACGAGAGAGGATCAGTTTAACGTTAGAAGGAAAGGAATAAAAGGAACCTAAGGGGCCACTTCTTTCCACAGAGGCTGGTACGTGTATGAGCTACTCGCAGATGTAGTTGAGGGGGGTACATTAACAACATTTCAAATGCATTTGGATAACTTTGTGGATAGGAAAGGACTGGAAGGATATGGGCCAACTGCAGGGAAATAGGGTGAGCGTGGATGGACATTTACAAGGTGGAGTCGAACCCCTCTGTTAATTAAAACCAAACACCCAGAAAAGCTCACCTCACATCGTAATCTGTTAAAATATGAGTGACACAGACCTCCTTTTAAACAAAAATTAACAAGTTAGTTTCTTAACCTTAATAGTGAACACTAAACAAAAACTTAGGGGCGGCACGGTAGCACAGTGACTGTGTGGAGTTTGCACATTCTCCCCGTGTCTGCGTGGGTTTCCTCCGGGTGCTCCGGTTTCCTCCCACAGTCCAAAGATGTGCAGGTCAGGTGAATTGGTCGTGCTAAATTGTCCGTAGTGTTAGGTAATAGGGGTATGGGTGGGTTGCGCTTCAGCGGGTCGGTGTGGACTTGTTGGGTTGAAGGGCCTGTTTCCACACTGTAAGTAATCTAAAATAAAACAACTATTCACAAATACAAGTCCCTCTTTTCTTAGCTACTTACTATCTGACTCGAACTCTGTAAAAATATGCTGTTCCAACAACCCACATATTAAACATTACAATCTCAAGACCATACAGTCTCTATCTTCCCCGTTGTCTTCACTCTTTCAGCTGCATCTCCCTGGGTCATTTTTTAATTGCAAGTAGGGTTGACATGAACATGTGTCTTTGAGAGAGTGTGTTTGAGATGGTCAGTTAGCACTCCTGCTCTACAGCAGTTGCTTTCCTGTTGGATGGAAGTAGCTCTCCCTCCAGTGTTCAAAATGCTGGGTTCATATACTCCCCATGATATAATAATTATCATAATTTGATTGCTTTCCAGGTGTCCAAACAATAATATCAAATTCTGTTGGCATCTGGTAACCTGAGTGTTATTTAAACTCTTTAGTTACGTTTGAATGGCTGTCAAAAAAGCAACCAAAACTCAGGAATCCATTTCTCCGCTAATGGTGACATGTGGAAGAGTGTGACCTTCAGCTGGCATCTGTGGCTTTAATTTCTATTCAGCAAAACCCGATCTGTCTTAAAGATTCCATACATGTTTTTGTCTTCATAACATCTCCCCGCTTCAGAAAATAAAATGAACGAGCAGAATGAAAAGATGGTTACATTTGTTTTCCTCTAACTCTTAATCCCAATTTTATGAAATACCAAAGTGTTAATCTCAGTTATATCATTCATATTAATTCTGTACACCAATACAACACTGGAATAAGTCAAATCTTATCTACATTTTTTCCTTTAAATCCACGAAAACACATCTGCTATCACATTGTAGGAGCCACAGCATGTATATTTTGTAAGTTTAAAGTCGGTAAGGTAAGACTCCAATGAAATAGTCTCATATTCTGGTCTTTAAATATTCCAAAAAATGCGAGAGATTTGTCGTTGTCCACAACTATCTCCGATAATTTGTTTGTCATATGCACATTAAAATATTGTCAGGCCAGTGTGGAACTTAATCATTCTTGTTCAGTAAGTAACCTATCGGGGTCTCCATTTTAATTTTATGATTTTATCTTTAAGTTAATAACGTTCAACAATATATTCTGATTCATTTTCTCTGTGTGTGCATGTGTATGTGTGTGTATATATCTCTGTTGTACATCCATTAGCCTTTCAGGACGGAACACCTCTGCCTGTTCAGGTTTTTCCTGCACCGTCACATCAAACAGGGTGTCAGTTCACTGAGCATCAACTCATTTGTCTTTTTAACTTATGACAGTGGGATCTTGTTACTAAACAGTCTGGAAAAAGTCCTGGGTAATTTTCTTTTAACTCACCAATTCCCTCATCTTCCTTTGGCTTCTCCACCACAAGGGGTGCCTCTCCTACCTCGCCTCCTGCTAAATCGTTCCCAAGAACAAACTGTATTCCTAGAACAGACACTCTGTTACTCACTGTCACTGTTACTTCCCCAATCTTGATTTGGCATTCCATCCTGATGTTACACAAGGGAATGCTTAACTTCTGTCGTCATTTCACAAGTTATAACGCTCTAGATGAACATGTCAGAAAGAGGGAAAAAACTTTCATCTCGTACTATTAGAGGGTGAGAGAACGTGAGGGAGGCAGATGCTGGAGATGAGAGTTGAAAAGTGTGGGGCTGGAAAAGCACAGCATGTTGGCAGCATCCAAGGGGCAGGAGCATTGACGTTTCAGGCATAAATCCTTCATCAGGAAAGTGGGGCGTCAGGGAGGGGGAAGGAGGTTGTGAAATAAATGGGTGGGTGGGGGTGGAGCGGAATGAAAGGGAGCTTGGAAGGCGATTGGGAGATGCAGGTGGGGTGTGATGGTGATATGTTGGAGAGGGGGGTGATAGGACACCTATCGGTGGTAGGACAGCTGGAACCCTCAACCTGTACAGCATCAACGTTGACTTCATCAAATTCCAAATCTCCCCTCCACCAACCTCTCCCAGATCCAACCGTTCAACCTAGCACCGCCCTCTTGAACTGCCCTAACAGGCCATCTTCCTTTCCACCTATCGACTCCACCCTCCCCTCCGACATATCACTATCACTCCCACCGACATCATCTTATTGCCTTCCCAGTGAATCTCCCACCAGCTCAGCTACTACTCTCGTATTTATCTTCCAGCCCCCTTGTTCCCCCACTACGTTCCGGACGATGGGTTTCTGTCTGATATGTCGATTGTCCTGCTGTTCGGATGCTGCCTGATCTGTTGTGCTTTTCCGGAGCCTCACTTCTCAACTATTAGAGACTGAGTAGATCCCTTATCTCATAAAATTATAATTTATTGTCCTTCTCCCCCTGTTCTTTCTTAGTAAACTTTATCCACAGAGGCGAATTCTTTACAGAGATCATGCACTGCCTCCATACCCAGCCCTTGCCTAGGCTGTGCAATTTCCTGCAGCTCCTCGGCTGCACTTGGGGTTTCCTTTACCAGTTTCACTAATGCCACTGGGCTTAACCTCTTCTACCGCAATTTTCCTCAAATTGTCTTCTTTAATGCCCAGCACGGTGTGTCCCAGCTTACTGCAGTGAAAACAAGTTTTTCCCTGTGCCCTTCTTAAACCATCAGCACTGTAATATTATGTGTTCCACTCCCTTACAGCGAGAGCACCTGAGGCCTTTCATCAAATTTCAATCCCCTTCTTTCTTCACCTGTGGTAAACTATTGTGAGCTACTGTTCGCTGTGTAATGTGTGATCTTCCCTTGTCCCAATTTCTATACCTCACAGGATGAAATTCCTGCCAGAAGCTAAATTTCATCACATGCCACAATGCATATTTACCTGCCATTTCTGCCGCACTTCTCACTCCTTGAACTTTCTATTCATTCACATGAATTTTTCCTATCTCTGGAAGTGAGTCTTTTAACTTCTCCAGCTGATTAATCTTCCTTCAAGCCTCACAGGTCTTATCCATTTTTAAGGCCATTACCTACCTATCAAAATGACTGTGGTTAATTCTTTCAAAGTCAATGTAAGTCTGACCTGGTTCCGTCTCTATTTTTCTGAACTTCTGTCTATATGCTTCTAGTACCAATTCATAACAAATCAAAGTAGCCAATTTGACATCTTGATAATGTCTTGATCTCTCATCTGACAGCGCTGCACATACCTCACTAGCTGTGCCCATCAGCTTAGTCTGAACTAGCATTACCCACAAGTTCACTGGACACGTCATCTGCTGTGTCATTTTTTTCAAATGAAATAAAAAACGTTTTGACATTTTTCTCACCGAAATATGACAAGTTACTAACCTAGTTGTATATATCCCTACGTTCTCCCTTCATCTCCATTCTGTTAATTTAACTTTCTTACCTAATTCCCAACTTCTGAATTTCAAATCCCCTCTCTCTTTCTTTCTCTTCTCTTTTTCTTTCGTCTCTCTGTTTCCGTCCCTTTACTTATCTTCTAACTCCAGTTGCCACATTTGCAATTTAAGTTTTGATAACTCTACTGCAGTTGCCTATTTCTCTGATACATCAAAGTGCTTGACCAACTCCATTACAATTTCAGCTTCCCTTTCCTCCCTGGTTAAACCCAATTCCAAACTATTGGCTAATTCTAAAAAATGTTCTCCTTCTGTCTTTCTAAATTTCCTTGGAAAATTTGGGAACCTCTCTAGTAATGTTAAAAGCCATTTCCCTCACTTTTCATTTCAACAACCACAAGTAACAAAACTAAACGAATTTTCCCACTGGTTTTATTTGAAGCACAAAGTCACTAATTGCAATGAGTTGGAATTTGCTGTTCAAATCTGTTCAAGTCGGTCCACGTTTCATACGGCAAGGCCCCAAACTGTTATGACATCAATGTCGAACCCCTCTATTAATTAAAACCACATACCCAGAAAAGCTCACCTCACATCATAATCTGTCAAAACGTGAGCGACGGAGAACTCCTAAATTCCACTAATAAACAAAAAAAACAATTTATATGTATGTAAGTTAGTTCGCTGAGCTTGAAGGTATGTTTTCAGAAGTTGCGTCACCATGACTAGGTGACATCTCAGTGAGAGTATCTGCTGAAGTGCTGGTGGTATGTACCGCCTCTCTATTTATAGATCTTGGTTTCTTAAAGTGGGTGATGTCATTTCCGATTATTTTAACCAGAGAATGTAGACAGAATCTAAATTGATGAGTGTATTGATGGACTTCTGGTTAGAATACCATTCCTCTAAGAAGGTCCTTGAGTGTCTTAGTATGTGTGTGTGCTTTGTCCCAGTCAAAGTGGTGCCCTTCTTTGTCTGTATGTATGGAACATAGTGAGAGTGCGGCATGTCTTTTGGTGACTAGTTGGTGTTCATGTATCCTCGTAACACGACAACAGGACAGTTTCAATGGCGGAAAAAAGATTTTATAGACACTGTATAATCAATGTGTGTGTGTGCAGGTAAGTCGCATATGATGTATAAAATTGATATAATATTAAAACATGATTTGATCCTCTCAACCTTCCCTCCTTTTCTGGGTTTCCCAACTCTAATTTCTCATTCTTAACAGGATGTGTGCTCCAAATTCTTGATTCTGGTGCCCCAGCTTATTTCAATATGTTGGCCTGCTGGGTTCTTTCCAAAGCTAGTGTCTGTCATATCATTGCAGACAAATATTCAGACTCAGCATTTGAACATAATACTCTGTTGTACGTGCACTGTACAAAGGACCACAGCACACAGGCATTGCCAAAATATTGGGGGATGTTCATCTACTTCTTTCAATAATGTAGTTTTCTCATTTTCCACATCTCCATATCTATATCCTCTCTCTAGTTCTCCCTTTGTATCTGGTTAAGAATCCCACCAATTATTCTTCGTGCCCCATCTCTCAAAATTCCTTCTTTCAGTTTTCATCTCTTCAAGATGTAATAGAACATAGAACATAGAAGGATACAGCGCAGTACAGGCCCTTCGGCCCTCGATGTTGCGCCGACCGAATCCTACCTAACCTATACTAGCCCAATAACTTCCAAATGCCTATCCAATGCCCGCTTAAATGACCATAAAGAAGGAGAGTTCACCACTGATACGGGCAGGGCATTCCATGAACTCACAACCCGCTGTGTGAAGAATCTACCCCTAACATCTGTCCTATACCTACCACCCCTTAATTTAAAGCTATGTCCCCTAGTAACACCTGACTCCATTAGCGGTAAAAGGTTCTTAGTATCTACCCTATCTAAACCCCTAATCATCTTATACACTTCTATCAGATCTCCCCTAAACCTTCTCTTCTCCAATGAGAACAGCCCCAAGTGCCTCAGCCTTTCCTCATAAGATTTTCCTACCATTCCAGGCAACATCCTGGTAAACCTCCTCTGCACTCGTTCTAAAGCTTCCACATCCTTCCTATAGTATGGCGACCAAAACTGCACACAATACTCCAGATGAGGCCTCACCAGAGTCTTATACAACTGCAACATGACCTCAGGACTCCGGAACTCAATTCCTCTGCCAATAAAGCCCAGTACACCATATGCCTTCCTCACAGCACTATTTATCTGGGTGGCAACTTTCAGAGATCTGTGTACATGGACACCAAGATCCCTTTGCTCATCCACACTACCAAGTAGCCTACCATTAGCCCAGTAATCCATCATCTTGTTATTCCTACCAAAATGAACGACTTCGCACTTAGCTACATTGAATTCCATTTGCAATGTAATGTGGTTATAATTAGGCAATGTAACTGCAAAGACATGCGGGCATAGCTGGCCAGAGTTAATTGGAGGGGAGCTGAGCAGGGAAGACCATGGAGCAGCAATGGGAGGAGTTTCTGGGGATAATTCGGAAGATAATACCAGAAATCCAACCCCAAGAACTTGAAACATACTCATGGGAGGACAAGGCAGCCATGAGTGATAAGGCATCAAACCAAAAGAGAAAATATACAATGTGGTGAAGATGATTGGGAATCCAGAGAATTCATTGGCTTTGAAACTACATAACTCTGGCATCACTTACACCACAGAGCCCTTAATCATGGTCAGGGAAAGAAACAGAGGAAAAACAATCACTTTAAACACAGAAGATGACATTACCCAAGGAAAAAAGATTCAGGTGAATTAAACATTTGAATTAAGATCAGTTAAATGCTTTTGCGGAATGTGTTAGATTGGAAGCAAGACCCGGGGCGAGAGACCCTCTGCAGAATGAGAGTGCGAAAATTGAAGTATTTCCACATCAGAAACCAGGTCAGGTCACTGAGTGCAGGGCTGATGGGTGAAAGGGTCTCAGTGAGAATTGGGGAACAGACAGCAGAATTGCATTGCAGATATTGCAGCTCCAAACTGCGTATTCATGTAGTGCTTTAGACCACAGCAGCGGGAGAAGCAGACATGCATTCAACCACAACCTGAAACTTTTTGTCAGGATAACACTTCAGTAAGTCATTACCATCAATACCATCTATGGCTCAGTGACGAGTGTGGGTGAACATGTCAGAGTCAGAACCACATGAACTTTAACCTGATGCTAACTCATTAAAGCTACCGGACTTGACCAACAGATCTGAACGAAGCCCTGCAGTCCTGCCACATTCAGTTATAAATGGTGATGGACGATTAAACAAATAGCTGGAGGAGAGGGCTCCACAAACATCCCCATCCTAAATAATGGAACAGACCTGCACATCAGTGTAAAAGAGAAGGATGTTTTATCTGCACCAACTTCTGCCAGAAGTGTTGAGTCGATGATAATCATCACCATCGCCATGATGCCCACAAAATCACAGATGCCAGTCTTCAACTAATGTGATTCGCTTCCCGTGACATGAAGAAACAGCTGAACACAATAGATATGACACAGGCAATGGGCCCTGACCCCATTCCTGCAATAGGACTGAAGACTTGTGCTGCACAACAAGCCGTGTCCATGGGGGAGCTTTCTCATTCCAGCTCCAACTCTGACATGTCCATGGCAATGTTGAAAATTACTCAGCTAAGTCCCGTTCCCTAAAACGGGAATAATTACAATCTGATCATTTACCACCCCCTCAGTCTCATCACGACAGTCAAGTTGGTGGGAGTTCTTTTTGACAGAGCTGTCAAGCAGCACAGAAATACCCTGCTCAGTGTTGTCTCTGACAGGTCCCCATGTGGAGATGGTGCTGTTGTGGAAATGTCACTGGATTACTCATCCAAACCAGGCTAATGTTCTGGCAGCTGGTGGAAGTTAAAGACAATTAATAAAATATCGAGATCTAAAATCTGAGGTCAGTAACAGTGACCTTGAAGCCAATATCGATTGTAAACAGAATTCCCTTCTCCAATGTACTTTTAGGAAGTGAATCTCCAGGGATTTCCTGGGCTGGCCTAAAACTGACTCCAAAGACCCTGACATGAGATAAACATTTCAATGGTCTCTGAAACGGCCAAATAAGGCACTCACTTGTATCAAACTGCTCCGAGGACTGAAAGGATGAAACCTGACGGAACATCCGGCCTCAGCATCAGTGTCGGAAAAGGGAATGGGAACACAGTCCTGTCGACTCTGCAGAGACCTCCTTCTTAACATCTGAGAACTTGTGACAACATTTACCGAGCTTTCCCACAGACTGCACAGAAACAGCGGGAAAGGAGTAGGTCATACAACACATTGAGCCTCCCCCATTCTAGTTCATGGAAAAAAATCTCCTCAATGCAATTACCCCACATGATATACATATCCGTTAATGTGAGTAACCTTGGGAAGCTATAAAATAGGAAATGCAGTAGTACGTTTGGTCCATTGAGTTTGCGAACCAATTCCATGTAATGATGGTTGGCCCTTCATTTCCACACCGTACCCCTGCTCTCCCACCATCCCTTTACTGTCTCTAAATCCTTATTTATAATCAGTGTCTTGGTTTTCAGGTGCAAGCCAATTTCCCAGGGTCACCAGTCAGTGAGTGCAGACATTTATTCTCATCTCATTGCAGAGTGACCTGCCTTACCTAATACTGTGGTTCCTTGTTTTAGTCATCCCAGCCAGGGGAATATCATCCCTGCTTTTAATCTGTCTCACCCTGTCAGAGTTTTGTATATTTCACTGAGATCTCCACTTATTTTCCTCAACCCCATGGAATATTGTCCCAGTCACCCCAAACTCTGCTCCCACAACAAGCCCAGCATCCCAGAGGTCAGTTTGGTCATCCTTCACTGCTCTCCCTCAATGTCATGTTTGTCCTTTATTAGGTAAGGAGGCCAAGCCTGCACACAATGCTGCACAAGGCTCGAGATGGGATGTCTCCAAAGGCCTGTACAGCTGCAGTAAGATACCCTTTCTTCTGGACTCACATCCCCCTGAAATGAAGGTCAACACACCATTTATCTTCCTTACTGCTTTCTGTTTCTGCAATATTGCTTTCAGCGACATATGTACAAGGAGATGCAGATCCTTTTCCGTGTTATAGCTCCCCACTTGGTGGGTCTGTGTACACTGGTCAGCGTGTCAATGCCATGCCCAGTATTGACTTCTGGTTACAGAACTCACTGCGCTGCAGGGACCTCAGAGGTTGATGCAGAAGGAAACAACAAAAAGGAGCATATGGCCCTTTGTAAATCAACGTGTTTCAACCAATCCTTCTCAAATTGTAGGATTCCAGTTTATCATTTCCACCAAAGGGCACACGGTCACCTCTATCCACATTGTTCTCCATCTGTCACGTATTTACCCATTCACTCCACTTGTCTTAGTATTCTTGGTGCTTTTTTACATCCTCCGCACCCACTCACAATCCCACATCCATTAGTGCTGTCAGCAGGCTGGGATGTATTGTATCTGATTCCAGCAACCAAATATTTAAAGGACATTGTGAACAGCTGGGCCCCAAACACCGATCTCTGTGATACCTCAGCAACCGTCCTCTGTTAATTTCTATTTCTGTATTTCGTCAATCTGGGTGTCACTGGCTGGGCCAGCATTTATTGCCTGTCCCTAGTTGCTCTTGAGAAGGTGGTGGTGAGCTGCCTTGTTGAACGCTGCAGTCCACCTGCTGTGGTCGACCTCCAATTCCATTAGGGAGGGAATTCCAGGATTCTGACCCAGCGACTGTGAAGGAGCTGTGATATATTTCCAAGTCAGGATGGTGAATGGCTTGGAGGGAACCTGAAGATGGTGGTGTTCCATACATCTGTAGCCCTTGTCCTTCTAGATAGAAGTGGTCGTGAATTGGGAAGATGGTTTCTGAGGATCTTTGGTGAATCATTTCATTGCAGCATGTGGATAGTAAAACACTGCTGCTGCTGCTGCGCGTTGATGGTGGAGCATTGTGAATGAAGGGACAGTCAAACTGGCTGCTTTGTCCTGGATGGTATAAAGCTTCTGGAGTGCTGTTGGGGCTGCACTCATCCAGGCAAACTGGGAGTCTTCTATCACATTTCTGACTTATGCATTGTAGATGATGGACAGAATTTTGGAAATCAGGATGTGAGTTACTCGCTGCAGTATTCCTAGCTTCTGACCTGGTCCTGTAGTTACTCTGTTTATGTGGCGAGACCAGTGAGTGTCTGAGCAATGATTATCCACCAGGAATTTGATACTGGGGATTCAATGATAGTACCACCATTGAATGCCAAGGGGCAGGTTAGATTGTATTTTATTGGTGATGGTCACAGTCTGGCATTTAGAACATAGAACATAGAACAATACAGCACAGAACAGGCCCTTCGGCCCACGATGTTGTGCTGAACATTTATCCTAGATTAAGCACCCATCCATGTACCTATCCAATTGCCGCTTAAAGGTCGCAAATGATTCTGACTCTACCACTCCCACAGGCAGCGCATTCCATGCCCCCACCAGTCTCTGGGTAAAGAACCCACCCCTGACATCTCCCCTATACCTTCCACCCTTCACCTTAAATTTATGGCCCCTTGTAACACTCTGTTGTACCCGGGGAAAAAGTTTCTGACTGTCTACTCTATCTATTCCTCTGATCATCTTATAAACCTCTATCAAGTCTCCCCTCATCCTTCGCCGTTCCACGAGAAAAGGCCGAGAACTCTCAACCCATCCTCGTACGACCTATTCTCCATTCCAGGCAACATCCTGGTAAATCTTCTCTGCACGTTCTCCAAAGCTTCCACATCTTCCCTAAAGTGAGGCGACCAGAATTTGTGTGGCCTGAATATTACTTACCACTTGTCCGCCTGGATACTGTCCAGATCTTGTCGCGTTTGAACATGGACTGCTTCAGTATCTGAGGAGCCACAAATGTTGCAGAACATTGTACAATCATTGGCGAACATCCCCACTCCTGACCTTAACATGGAGGGAAGGTCATTGATGAAGCAGCCCTGAAGAAGTTTTCGGCCACTGCTCGAGGGACTCCTACAGACTTGAAGCTGAGTTGACTGATCTTCATCAACCATGACCCATCTTCCCACGTGTCAGGTATGATTCTAACCAGCGGGGAGTTTACCCCGATACCCATTGATTCCAGTGCTGCAAAAGCCCCTTGATACCACACTTGGTCGAAGGCAGCCTTGATTTAAAGGGCTGTCACTCTCAAACCATCTCTGGAATGCAGCTCTTTTGTCCATGTTTGAACCAAGGTAATGAGGTCAGGACATGAGTGACCCTGGGGAGTCCAACCTGGGCATCATTGACCACGGTATTGCTGAGCAGGTGCTGCTTAAAAGCGCTGAGATCTCCACCACTTTACTGATGATCGAGAGTAGACTGATGCAGTGGTGATTGGCTGGATTGGATTTATTCTACTTTTTATATACAGGAGATACTTGGGGTAATCGGGGAAAGCCATTGTTGTAACTGTGTTGAAATAGTTTGGCTAGGGGAGTGGCAAGTTATGGAGCACACGTTTTCAGTACTATTGCCAGAATGTTGTCAGAGTATGGATCCTTTGGAGTATCCAGTATCTCCAAACATTTCTGGATATCGCTTGGACTGAATCAAATGGTTGATGACTTGTAACTGAATTGCTGAGGATCACTGGAGGAGGCTGAAATGGATCATCCACTTAGCACTTCTGACTGAAGATTGCTGCGAATGCATCAACCTTATCTTATACACTGAAGTGCTGGGCTCTTCCATCATTAAGGATGGGGTTATTTGTGGAATCTCTTCCTCAAGTGAGTTGTTTAATTGTCTCCAACGTTTCTAGACTAGATGTGGAAGGACTGCAGAGCTTAGATCTGATCCTTTGCTTGTGGGATAACTTAGCACTGTCTGTCACTTATTGCTTATGCTGTTTGGTGCACAAGTTGTCCTGTTTGGTGGTATCATCAGGTTGACACCTCATTGTCAGGTCTGCCTGGTGCTGCTCCTGCCATCCTGCACACTCCATTGACCCAATGATGATCCTCTGGATTGATGGTAATTGTTGTGAGGAGGATATATCAGGCCATGAGGTTGTGTGGGTGTACAATTCTGCTCCTATAGATGAACCACAGCACCTTATGGACACCCAGACTTGAGCTGCTAGACCTGTTCAAAGTCTGCCCTATTTAGCACTGTGATAGTACCACCCAAAATGATGGAGGCTATTCTCAATGTGCAGGTGTGACTTTGTCTCCACAATGACAATGCGGTGGCTGCTCTTACCGATACTGTCATGGACAGATACTTCTGCAACTGGCAGATTAGTAAGGCTGTGGTCAATATGTATTTTCCTCTTGTTGGTTCCTTCACCACTTGCCAGTTTAGCAGAAGTAATCCCAGAACATAACACCCTCTAGGTGAAAAAAATGTTTAAATCCTCTCTGAACCTCGACTGTTTCACTTTAAAAGTGTGTTCACATGTTCTTGACCCTCTGACTAAAAGGAACATCTGCTGCCTATCCACCCTGTCCGTGTCGCTTATAATCTTATCCTTCTGAATCACATCCCCCCCCCAGCCTTCTCTGCTCCAAAGTAAACAACCCGAGTTTATCCAGCCTCTCTCCATAGCTGATATGCTCCATCCTAGGGGACATCCTGGTGAATCTCCTCTGCAACCTCTCCAGTACAATCACATCCTTCCTGTAATGTGGCTCCCAGAAACACGTACAGTACTCCATCATGAACTAAACAAAGTACTGTATTACTCTTATAATCTACGCCCGATTAGGAAAAACACCACCCAAGGTCCAATTCTTAACTAGCCCATTACCCTGTCC
The DNA here is from genome assembly GCF_020745735.1 of Hemiscyllium ocellatum. Taxonomy (NCBI): domain Eukaryota; kingdom Metazoa; phylum Chordata; class Chondrichthyes; order Orectolobiformes; family Hemiscylliidae; genus Hemiscyllium; species Hemiscyllium ocellatum. Next base: position 277,719 of record NW_026867475.1, read on the forward strand.
AGCCACATTCAGGGATGTGTGGAGAAGCACACTCCGAGCTTGCCAATGTGCTGCCATTCATTGAGTCCCCTCCAGCCGGTTCCTTCTCCCAAAGAGCATCGCTGCAAATGTGTTGCTGGTCAAAGCACAGCAGGTTAGGCAGCATCTCAGGAATAGAGAATTCGACGTTTCGAGCATAAGCCCTTCATCAGGAATAAGAGAGAGAGAGCCAAGCCGGCTGAGATAAAAGGTAGGGAGGAGGGACTAGGGGGAGGGGCGATGGAGGTGGGATAGGTGGAAGGAGGTCAAGGTGAGGGTGATAGGCCGGAGTGGGGTGGGGGCGGAGAGGTCAGGAAGAGGATTGCAGGTTAGGAGGGCGGTGCTGAGTTGAAGGAACCGACTGAGACAAGGTGGGGGGAGGGGAAATGAGGAAGCTGGAGAAGCATCACCTCATATTTATCAGGGTTACATTCTATCTGCCATTGATCTGCCCATCTGACCATTCCATCTGCATCTTCCTGTAACTTAAGGCTTTCCTCCTCACTGCTAACCACCCAGCCAATCTTTATGTCAAAAATACATTTACTTACCATACCTCTCCCACTCGCCACCTAGCCGCCTCCACATTCACATCTATATTTCCTTATGAATAACACAAACAATAAGGGACACAGCACTGATCCCTGTGGTACACCAGGAGATACTGGTCTCCAGTCACACAAACAGCCTTCTCCCACCACCCTCTGTCTCCTGCCATTAAGACAATTTTCGTTGTAACTCGTCACGTCATCTTTCATGTTGTGAGATTTTACTTTATTTTTCAGTTTCCCAGGTGGAAATTTGTTAAAGGCCTTCCTACAAAACGAAACAATCGACCTCCTCAAACTAATTCAATCAAATCCATTGGATGTGATCAAAGTTTGGGAGAAGATTTGTAGCTCGGGTGCTCGTTGTTGTGGTTCTGTTCGCCAAGCTGGGAGTTTTTGTTGCAAACGTTTCGTCCCCTTTCTAGGTGACATCCTCAGTGCTTGGAAGCCTCCTGTGAAGCGCTTCTGTGATGTTTCCTCTGGCATTTGTAGTGGCTTGTCTCTGCCACTTTCGGTTGTCAGTTCCAGCTGTCCACTGCAGTGGCCTGTATGTTGGGTCCAGGTCGATGTGTTTGTTGATAGAATCTGTGGATGAGTGCCATGCCTCTAGGAATTCCCTGGCTGTTCTCTGTTTGCCCTGCCCTATTATATAGTGTTGTCCCAGTCGAATTCATCTGCGTGTGTGGCTACTAAGGATAGCTGGTCGTGTCATTCCGTGGCTAGTTGGTGTTTATGGATGCGGATCATTAGGAAACATCACAGAAGCGCTTCACAGGAGGCTCCCAAGCACTGAGGATGTCACCTAGACAGGGGACGAAACGTTTGCAATATAAATTCCCAGGTCGGCGAACAGAACCACACCATTGGATGTGACTTACTTCTGAAAATGTCATGATAATTATCCCTGATCAAACTTTGTGACTCTGATTGGAGTTAATTTTTCTCCTTCCCTATTTTCTCCAGTAGTTTCCTTAACAGTGACTCACTCGTATATAGTTCCCTGGTCTATCTCTCCCACCCTTACTGTGAAGTGGAATCATATTAGCAGTTCTCCAGTTCTCAGGCACCTCCCCTATGGTCAGATTCTAATTAAAATATTCAGTCAGGGTCTTTCCTCCCTTGACCCCAACAGCCGCCTGTGATGCAACTCATTCAGATATGGAGATTGGTCCAAATTTATACAGAACAAAGCCTCAAATCCTTTCTCGTATTTTACATCAATCTGTTCAAGAGCTTCCCAGTCCACCTTCTTGAATTCTGTATCTGCCTCATCCTTCTCCCAAATAAAATAGATGTGAAGGTCTCATGTAACAATCCATCAATGTTCTCCAGCTTGACACACAGATTGCCCCTTTGGGTTCTAATGGACACTAACTGTTTGCTGATTATTCTGTTTGACTTGTCCGTGTAGGATTATCCTTGATCTCGCGTACTTGTACTTCACCATGCCCCTCTGTTGTTCAGTCCCCACTATGTTTAACTGCAATCACCTCTCATGTTTTGAAACTCGAGATCACAGACTAAGTTTCCACATCAGACAATCTTGCTGTCTTAGGGATTAATCAGCATAATCCCTTTTGCAGTTCCTCTGTAGTCAGTACATTCTTTTTTTTAGATTGGGACTCCGAATGATACACAATACTTTAAGTTTAGTCTCACCAGCACTCGATGCAACTGGTGCACGACATCCTGTATATTCGAAATTCATTCACATGAATGTAAACCTAATTTTACTCTCCCATTTGCATATGTTCTTCACAATACCTCTCACTTTAACTTTCTTGTGAGCTTACTGTGTGAGTTCGTTAAAAAAAGCTCATGAATATCTAACTATACGTTATACATTGGTTCTTCATTGCCTATGACCACAAGAATCATCTTAATACTGTTCCAAAAAAAAATTGCCACTTCTGGTTTTCCGTTCATCGATACATTATCACACTCCCCAGATATGTTATTACCTTCTAAATATCTAGTAGCATGCTCTTTGTAATCGAGTCCAACGCGGCTGCGGATGACAAGCTAACTGGTCTGTAGTTCACCACTCTCCAAATTCATCCTTTCTTAAACTGTTGGATAATATTTATACCTTTGCCTTATCCAGATTGGCTAAATGCATTTTGGGAATGTGGCTGAAAATAAAGTGAAAATCCGCGATGCAATCAACATGTTTATTCCTGCTTCCTCTGAAATTCTTGTATGAACCACATCTAGTCTGTCAGATTTATAAATACTCAATCCAGCTGTCTTTTCAAAGATAACCCCAACACTGATACGAATGAGCTTAGACTTTACTTACAGAAGTCCCATGGTCTCTTGGTATTTCTGGAAGAATTTCTGGTCATTCTTCCATGAAGATAGACACAAATAAATTGTTTCTTTTCCCTGCGATTTCTCTGTTCTTTGCACTAAATTATCCTGAACGCATACCAACTGCCCCACATTTGACCTTGTTTTTATTTTTTTTCAAGCATTGATAGACGCTTTTTAGCAGTCTTTATGTTTTTCTTTCATTTGCACGCTTTTTCTCCTTCTGATTTTCTTCTCAGTTTCGTGGACATCCTTTGCTGGGTCCTACATTTCTCTGAACCACTGGCTTACTGCAACACTTGGCATTTTTCTAAGCTGCCTTCTTTAATCTAATAGATGGATGAAGGTGTGGTTGAAAGTGATAGTCGGAGAGGAGGGTGGCCCAGATTGATAGGAAGGACTGTGGACATATAGGAACATTCAAAAGGGTGGTGCTGACTTGGAAGGTTGGAGTGGGATAAGGTGCGAGTAGGGAAAATGGGGAAATACACTATGATCCCCCGTGGTTGGATGGTCCCAAGGCAGATGAGGAGGCTTTCTTCCTCCAGGCTTCTGGTGGCTCGGGTTTGGCGATGGAGCAGGCCCAGGACCCTCATGTCCTTGGCAGAGTGGAAAGGGGAGTTAAAGTGCTCAGCCACAAGGCGATGTGGCTGTCCCAGAGATGTTCTCTGAAATGATCCACAAGGTGACATCCTGCTTCGCCAATGTAGAGAAGACCATATTTGGTGTAATGGGTGCAGCAGATAGACGTTCTGTCTCCCTTAATCACCTATCACTTTCAACCCCACCTTCATCTACCTATTACAATCCCAGCTCTCTCCCTCCTGCCGCACCCCCCTGTCATTTATCTCTCAGCCCCCTTGGCCCATAAGCCTAATTCCTGATGAAGGGCTTATGCCCGATGCGTCAATTCTCCTGGTCCTAGTGTGCTGCCTGACTGCGCTTTTCCAGCACCACAGTCTTCGACTCTGATCTCCAGCATCTGTAGTCCCCACTTTCTCCTCATACCTTCAGGGCTTGCATGACTCAGATGTATCACGGTTACTATAAATAAAACAAAAATTATCGTGGACTCAAACAGCATAAAAGAAAACCAGTACATTGTGGTCACTGTTCCCAAAAGGTCCTTTACAGCAAAATTTTGAATTAGCTCTTCTGATCATCCAACACCAATTCCTAAATAACATGATCTCAAGCTCAGTGCTCTACATAATGTTAATGTAAACCATCTCACACGTGGTTATAACATACATTTTTCCCAGCATTAGCATTCAATTGGGTTAACACAGTTTAGATATAATGTAAACAGTACATTATCACTGCAGTACCCACAAATGTGTATGTCTCATTTCCTGTTTTATAACATGTCCAACATTTGTATTGCAGCTTTCACTTTGATATATAACGTTTGCTCCTCCTTGCTGTTTCTTGTGCTGCACCTTACTAGATTCTGTGGCATCTGAGCGATGTGGGCTCTGGGGAGATTAATGGCAGAGATCATCTCGCCACATCATTTATGATCTTCTCAAACTTTAATTGCTCCAGATCTCCTGTATTGCCGTGGAATGGAGAAGGACAATGATCTTCCAACAATGCTCTGTATTCCCCCAGAGATGAGACTGCTCTAACCTGGGTGGGAACCTTACAGCAGGCTGGGAAAGTGTTGCTGCTGCTGTATAGGGTCTTAGTGAGATCACATCTAGAGTAGTGTGTGCAGATTTAATCTCTTCAATGAAGAAACGATGTTGTTATATTAGAAACAGCTCAGAGATGGTTCCCTCAACTGATTCCTGCAATGAAGGTGCTGGCTTATAATGAAAGGATGATCAGGTTGACCCAGTAGCCATTGGAGTTTACAAAAATTAAGGATGATCTTATTTCAACATAGATGACAGAAGTGAATTACACAGATAGTGGAGGAATCCGTTCCGTTCTCCAGCCTGTTACACAGGAACAACAGGAGGATATTCAGGCCTTCGACCCTGTTACACCAAAACAGGATGAGGCTATTCAGCCCCCGGAGCCTGATATACATTTACAGAAGGAGGCCAATCAGCCAGTCGAGCCTATAACAGTAGGCCATGCTGCACCAGTATCCTGTTAAACAGCAACAGGATCAGTCCATTCAGCCTCCTCACGTCTGTAACATAGGAACTGGAAGAGGTCACACGGTGACTTGAGATTGTTACACTGGGATAACAGGAGGCCATTCAGACCCACCGATCCTTTTGCAAGGGAATTGGATAAGTATAAAAACTATCTGAGACTTCTTTCATGAGAAAGGAAAAGATAATTTCGACACGTATCTGTTGTATGAGAACAAGATAAGACCAATCAATCCCTCGGTCCCATCTCCGGGATACATGAGGAGACCGTTCAGTATTTCCACCTGTTATGGAGAAGTATGAGAAGACCCATCAGCCCCTCAAAATGTTACCCAGCAACAGGAAGATTCCATAATCTCCCAATCCTCTAAAACATCACCAGGAGCGGCTCATTCTGGCCTTGGAGATGGCAAAATGGGAACACCAGAAAGACGTTAGCCCATCGAGTTTGTACACCAGCAGGATGATGAGTCCATTCAGCCACACATGGCTCTACTCAGCAATTGGACCAGATCTCTTAAAAACGTGTGCTCATTAAATAGGAATTCAAAGAAAACGTAAAGGCTTTCGAAAGGGAAGAACTTATAATAACTGTAGACATTAGGGACTAAAGTGTAACTATAAACTATTGTAATTTAAGGCCAATTGTTAGAGTCCATTGTTCAGGACATTTGCAAAGTTAAACCTCAATCCGTCAGAGTCAACATGGTTTACGAAGGCTAAAAAATGTCTGAATTGTTTGCTTGAGTTATTTGAAGATGTCACAAACAAGGTGGATCGTGGGAATCCTTGAGATGGAACATATCTGGTCTTCCTGAAGGCATCGGATATGTCGCTTCTCCAAAGAGTAAGTGGTATGGTCAGACAACATGGGTCGAGGAGTAATTTATTAGCTTGGATGGAGGATTGGTTATCCAACAAAATGGAGTCAGATGGAATAAATGTGTCATTTTCTTTTGACAAATGCAATTTGTGGGGTGCCATTGATTTCAGGACTCATGCCTCAACCATTTGCAATCGATGGTATTACTGTACTCGGTTGATGGGATAGAAAATACGATGCCACATTTTCAGATGACACTAGCATTGGTAGGAAATTACTTCGGAATGATGATGCAAGAGATTTAAAACTATATGGATAGGTTTGGTGAATGGGCCAACATTTGGCAAGGAAAATCAAAGTGAATAAATATGGGGCTATTCAAGTTGGCCAGTATAACAGAAAGACAAATTATTATCTAAATGGAGAGAAAGTTCAAAGTGCTTAGGTGCAGAGGGAGCTGGGTGTCTGCTTGCATATCACAGAAAACCTGCCTGCAGATACTGCAAGTAATGAGAAATGCCAGCATAATTTCAGTGTTTATTTATAAAAGAATAGAGTAGAAAGGTAGGGAGTGTTGCTGTAGCTATGCAAGGCATTAGTGAGACTGCAACTGGAGTAGAGTTTGGGTGTCCTGCAGAATGAGGTATTTCCATTGGAGGCAATTCAGAAGAGCTTCATTAGATTGATTCTATTTTTGAAGTGTTTGTCTTATGAAGAGAAATTGAGCAGTTTAGGCCTATACTCTTGAGTTTATAAGAATGAAAGGAGATTTCCTTGAGGTCCGTAAATTGCTAAAAGTGTGCAGATGTGGAGTGGATTTTTTTTTCATGTGGCGCAATCTACAACAAGAGGCTAGAGTTTTAGGATGGAGAGATGGCAGGCAAGTGGAACAGAGGCCGCGTTAACATCAGCCTCATCGAGCGGCTGGATACCTCACAGATGCTCCTTGTTCTTATTCAACCCTTCAACTGTGTTGGACGGGAATGGGGGAATACTGGGTATCATACAGGAAGCAGGCACTCAGGATAAATCAGTCTCAATCAGTTAGACAGAACGTAATCAGTAGAGTCACACAGTGACCAGCGCTGGGTTCTCAAATATTTACAGTCTATATTAATGATCAGGAGGATGGAACAGATAGACAGATGCTGAGTTTGCTGATGTCGCTGTGGTAAGCAAGAGATTCAATTATCAAGAGAGGGTGGAGAGTCTACAAATAGATTCAGAGAGGTAAAGGCAATAGACAATTGTTTGGCAGGTGGAATTTAACATGATATAACCTGTCATTTCATTTACAAGAATAATGGAAGGCAGTATGTTCCTGAAATGGACAGGGATTACAGGACTTAATGGTACTGTGTACTGGGGGGTTCACTCAGATCCGTTCAGACATGGGAGGTTTTGCTCCATCCCTGATCGTCTGCTCCTTGACGCTCCAAGTGACCCCATTGTTCTCCGTACACATGGAATACTTTGATGTGGTTGATTGGTGGTGGGGATGGTGTTTTGAAATGTGCATCAAGGGCACAGAATTTATCCAAGATATATTCATTTCTTTCTACGTGGAGACCCGATGACAATGGGAATGGCTGACTGCTTCTGAATGAGGTAGCCGTGATTGCTGCCAGGACAGTGGGTATTCACCAACATGATGTACTGTGCATGGTCACACTGTAACATTAACAGAGAGAGAACTCCTTCAGTTCCTCTACCTCTGCGCATTGACATGGGTACTCTGCAGATGGGAGAAACAATGTAATACCTCATCCACCATATATATCCTCCATCACCGAATGGTGACATTGATGTTGAGATACTGGGAAATGATGGATATGTCACTAGTCCTGCCTGGAAAGCTCTGGATCATAGAAGCTGAATGAAACTGTGACCCTAACAGCCACTGGCAGCACCATCCTCCCCCTGGTGTGAAGCTGCAGCTCGTGGTGAAGGAGGTGACACCGCTTTGTGCCCAGCTCCTTGTTCAGTCAGGGTCCCCTCACTATCTGCTCCTGGGTTAAGTGTAGCTTGGGAATTTGTTCCTGGAATACTTGGGGTGGATACAGCAGATCCTTTTCCCCACACACACTCACTTCGTGGTTTCAGAGCTTCCCCTCTCTGCATCCTCTGCTTCATGTGTTGTTCATATTGCAGGCTCAGATGCTGTAAATACAGTCCCGATACTCCATCCAGAGTTGAGTCACGAAATCCTCAGGTCTCCCTGAATGTCTGAGGCAGCTCACAGCACATCTTCCAGCAAACCATCCCCAGCCACTCCACTATTTTTTTAATAACAGGGGTCAGTCAGAAACCCCTTGGTTATAAATGTTGTGGACCAGACCAGATCACCGCAAAATATTTTAAGAAGGCCGCTTCGACCCAAATCTCCCCTTATTTTGAAGATAGATGAGAAGCGTGCTTTCTAGATATATTGTGACTGGTCAACCTACTCGACATTCAGCAAAATATAATCTATTCAAATACTTTAGTTAAAATACAATCAAAGAAAAGAAAAAAATGGGATGGCTTATATGTTGGAACACTTACACCAATAATAGATACCACACCATCTTGGTTTACACCGCTTGGCACAAAGATATATTCAAATGTATTCAGATGCTTACAGCAGTTTTCCAATCCAGGAGGAAATAACATCAACAGAGATCTCAGAGGGAAAAGCAGCTGGGGATCATGTATTGAAACTTCCAACCCTTCTGGGATCCCCAGCAGCTTCTGAATGCTGCAGCTAAAAACAAAACGAGGAAACCTGGTCTGGGAGAGCTGGCCACTGCCCTTCCATTGTTACGACCGTTTAATGAAACCTAAAGGCTTTCTCAGTTAGTTACTTAAACTGCGTTCAGACGGCAGGTCCGCAACTCTGCCTTTAAAACCTCTCTTCAAAAAAACCCAAGAGAACATCACCTTTTTACAGTGATAGTATACTCACAACTCCACCATCAATAAAATGATCCGTCAATATACAAAAATGGATTAATTTTAGACCTCCTAACCTTCCTCTGTTAGCAGAGTGAAATGCATATATATTACGTTGACTCTGAGCATACAAATGTTCACAACTAGATTCGATTTCAGTCATTTTACTCCCACCACAGAATGCCTTTGTCTTTCTTCATCCAAGTCTTCACAAAGTGTCAAAACTTAGGTTTTCTCGCCCTATCACCTGTATAATTTCAAATTGAATGGCAGCAATAATAAGCTCAATCGAAACAGATTGGTATTATTCTCCCCAAACCTCTCCAAAAACTTTAAGGGGTCACGATCAGTTTAGAAAATTGTCTCAGGTATGTTGTTCACAATTTAAAAGCTGAAATGTTGTAACGCCAACGTCAAACTCAAGGCCTCCTTCCCCATTGTGGAATAAATCTGTTGATGTTTCCACTGGACGCTTCAACCACACGTTACAGAATGGAGCACTTCTCATCTCTCCAATAGTCCCTCTGAATGACATAGCTCCTCATACTTCAGCATTAAAGAATTACATGCTTCTGTGCCTCTCAATGCTGTAACCTCTTTCCCGGCTTCTCCTGGCCTATGCCAATAAACCTTACTCTCACAGGGATATGTTTTAAGAAGATCTTGCACATTCTTCTCAATCCCTCACAGAAACCAAACTTTGGTTTCAGAACTAGCTGCAGCCATTTCAGCTTCTATTCTTGGCATTTTAACTCTCTGCTCTTCCACACGAGTTCTCACGACTGCAGGAAATGAATTGTTGAGCTTCTCCAAAATAAGAATCTCTCTAAGAGTGTCATTGGTTTGCTCTGTTTTTAAAACCCTTACCCACCTTTCAAAATTATTTTTTTCGATTCTTTCAAAGTCAATGTGCGTTTAACCAGGGGCGCTATTTTAGATTCCTGAAACGCTGTCTGTTGGCTTCTAGCATGAGCTCACATGCACTTCAGATGGCTTTGTACATCTCAAAATCCTCAGATACCTCCTCCGATAGGATGCAAATACCAGCAGCTTTGTTTAGATCAACTAAATCCACATGGTCACTGGGCACAGCATTTGTTTGGCCACTTTCTCAAATGAAGTTAAAAAGGCTCCCCCATCATTCTCATCAAATTTAGATAATGCCTGCATGTATCTAAACCCATCCCCATCAGACCTTTGGCTACCATAGGGTTGGTCATCCTCACTAACCTCCTCATCCAGCCTGCAGTCTACCTTCATCACCGCCTTCCATGTCCACTTTCCTCTCTAATTGCTAACTTTTGAAGTTGAAACTCTCTGCTTTTGTTCTCTTTTTCTCTTTCTCTTCTTCATGTTCTTTTCTTTTGTTTCTACTTTTCATCATAATTCAAACTGTTTCAGTTCTTTCTCATGTTCACGGTGCCTCATTTGAAATTGAATTCGAGCCATTTCTAAGGAGTCTGATGACAGATCCTCCAAATGTGATTGCCGAGGTATAGCTGTAATTATCTCTCATTTTCTCACAGACAAACACAACCCCAACTCCATCTTGTCTGTCAATTCCTACAGCTTTGCCTTCATTACCTTTTGTAAAACTTTACTTCTTCCACACCCTGAAAACTCTTAGTGACTGAAAGAATCTTTATACACAAAACACTGTTTAAACTAACCGAATTCAACATCTGGAACAAAAGTCACTGACAGCTACCATACGCGACCTTTGAACCCAATAGCCTCCTGGTGCGTACTCTCCAGTGTCTGCAAGAGCTTATTCTGGATTCTCTAGTTTCCTCCCACAATCCAAAGATGTGCATGTCAGGTGAATTGGCCATGCTAAATTGTTTGCAGTTTTCACGGATGTGTGGGTTAGGTGACTTAGTCGGAGTAAATGTGTCATAATAGGGTACAGGAATGGGCCTGGGTAGGTTACTCCTCGGAGGGTCGGGTGTAGACGTGTTGGGTCGAATAACTTGTTTGTACGCTGTAGGGATTGTAATTCTAAACCCAATTACCGATTTAGAAGCAGACAAGAGACCCCAGTCTGCTATAGACCAACCAGACTGTCTCAAACCATTTTAAGAAGGTAGTTTGGATGCCAACTTTTCCTTAATAACAAGATAGATAGGAATTGGATGTCCCAGATGTGATTCCACTCAACAAACCACTCACCATTATGCAAAACACACTATATTTAAACACTCTAATGAAAATCTATACACGATGAAGAGGAATTTAGAATAACTTAGCAATTAGAAACCTTAACTGAATGATGGACACAAAACCTGCTACAAATGAACTGTTCCGATATACTAACATCACCTAAACACACCCCTTGGCAGAAATGAGCATTCAGACTTACATTCTTGCATACAGTTCTCCAGTCCAGGAGGAAACAGTATCAAGTGAGGTTTCAGAGAGAATAGCAGCTAGGGATAATTTATTAAAACTTCCAACCCTTCTGGGACCCAAGCACCTGGTGACTGTGACATCTGCAAGGAAAAAAAAAACTATAAAGCCTGGTCTTAGCCAGCTGGCCATTGTTACTACTATTTATTAAAAAAACATAAAAGCCTCAAAAGTTTTTTCGTTGAGCCGTTTTCAGTAGGCACTTTGGCCTTTAAGACGTCTTACTAAAAAAAGGAGTAAATAACCTTTTCTTTAAAAAAAGTGACAGCGTTGCTACATAATTTAAATGACTGTTCCTTTATTCAAGGGGCTTCCTCGTGTTCCTGACTGCAAGATCACCTGAGAGGGACAAACACAAGCACAGACCAAGTTTCAAGGATGTATCTCATAACTTCTGAAACACGCCTGTCCATGGGCCATCACATGGGACATACCGGGAAGTGAACAACAGCCTGACACACACCATTTCACTGTTTCTGAGCTACACAATGCCAGCAATCGATATACTACAGAGCCAAAACCCGAGACCAGGGAAAGATACAGAGGGACAGAGAGATACACATTAAAGACAGAAACAGACAGTTAATTAACTGGGAGGAGGTTGTGGAAATATGGGGAAATGACATGGCAGTGGGACTAACTGGAGAAGTGAGAGCTTCGAGAGTAAAATGACAAGAATGAGAACATTGAATAAAGGCATTGTCAGATCAGCAGAAATAGTTTGTTACATCAAATTCTGAATTTGCTTCACAGAACATCACAAATAGCATAAACTGGACCAAGATGACAGCCCCGTATGGACGGCTGTGCAGACCATGCTAGAGTGTTGCTCAGTAAACTGCACTATCTGCCCAGCATGGAGAGCATTGCAAATTTACTATCATATGCAAACTATACTCGCAACACATTACTGCCTACAATGGGAAGGTTTGCTGCATGTATGTGTTCATCAGAAACTGAGGGACAGTGCGTGTGTGTGCGTGTGCGATTGGCGTGGTTGAATGTGAAACTCATTGTTTGAGAAGGAATGCACATGGAAGAAATTAGTTTAAATACGAACAACTGGCAAGCTTTTTGTTAATCAACAGAGAGAATGAGAGAAGTTTCATGGACAGATGAGGTAAAGTGTTTGAGAATGTTAAAATAAAGTCATTGCCAGACACAATAGCAATATACATCGGTGTGCACATGAATGACAGATGGATGGGAGTTTGGTGTGAGTTCGAATCAGTTTTGCTTGGGCAGGTTTGAAGCCGAGAGTGTCAGCAGCAGATTATTAACTTCATTAAGACTGTACTTCATAGCTCAATGTTCAAACAGCAGATGGAATAAACCAGTGAGATATATTCTGGGGTGGTGAGTCTTTCAAGTTAGAAATGGTCAGGGTATGGTGTCAGGAATCACCTCATGTTCAAAGAGATCACCCACAGTTGTGAATTGTCTGTTTCAATCGCAGATATTGGCCAGGGATGGGATGGAAGTGGAGTTTGTAACCAGAACAGTGGAGAGTGATCTCCATGCTGTTAATATTTAAATACCAAAGGCAATGATACAATAAATTTTAGATCTCCGCTGAAACTGAGTAGGTCAACATAGAGACCCATGAGTAACACTGCCAGAGCAGAGAGGGAGACAGTAATTGAACACATTCCTTGATGTAGTTAGTAGTGGTCTCTAGAGTGAATATCTGGATTGAGATTTTCAACTGGAACAATAATAATGACAAGAAGTGTAGACTATGTGAAAGAACAGTAATACAGTCATAACCGGCTTATAGAAAAACAAATATGGACAGTGACACTTACCAGGAACACCAACGATAGCCAGGGAAGGGTAATAAAAATATTGAATAATGAGAAGAGCGTAATGGATCTGTGTTGATAATGACCTCCAATAAAATAAAGAAAGATACCAAACATAATAGGATAAACTCCTGTCTATTTTTGGAACACGCCAGTCTAATGTTCCCAGATTCGGATACATTTTTGGAACATTCCAATCTAATGTTCTCAGATTCGGATCTCTCCGCCTGCTCTCTCTAAATCTGCTGATCCCTGTTAGTGCTGTCGGTGATGCTCCCGCTCATGTTATGGGATAACACATTGAACGGCGCCCATTTATCATTAAAAGATGGAAAACCTCCACTGGGATAATTAGAATCCATGGAGATTGGCATTAATCACAGTCACTGAACAAACACTGGGAAACTGAGCAAAGGCTACAACAATGGATGAATGTGCACCGCACAACAATCAACAGACAGGAGTGTTCCCTTCCAGTTGGGGAATACTTCATTGGTCATTATATCCCGGACCTTCTGGTGACCATCCTTCAAGGTGGACTTGGGGACAGGCAGCAGCGAACAGTGGCAGAGCACAGGCTGACAACTAATTTCGGGACCCAGAGGGAGGGCCTCAACCCGGACATTGGGTTCACGTCACATTACAGATGATCACCATTGCACTGTACACACACACACACACTCCTATACACACACATGCATATGGACGCACATGCACACAGACACGCACACAGACACTCACACACACACTTACAGACACCCACACTCAGACAGGCATCCGATCAGAGATTTAGACCACTCTGCACTCATGCACACACATATACACTCTTTCTCTCTGATACTCCAACCACCCCCCCACCCCAGCCACGCACACACACTCCCACACTCACATATGCACCCCTCACAGACTTAAGAAACTCTACATCATTCACACACATATACACTCCCTCTCACACTCACAACCCCCAACCAAGACAAACACACACACACACAAACAGACAAAGACCCACCTGCACACATATATTTTGTGGGGTGAATTTGTACTTGCAGAGTTACATTGTACTTTGCTCAAAAACTGCATGAATTCATGTAAACCTCTGAGCTCAACAACTGCATGAATTCGTGTAAAACTCTATTATCTCACTTTTCAGATTAGAATCAATCTAAACATCATGTTATAGACAGAGAACACAGGGGGCGAACATCTTCAACATATTGTCTAGCTATCACTTAATGTTACAGCTAACCTGAGAATGCAACTTTAAAAGAAAAAGGTTTTGTGATTTACACATGAAAGAAGTGAAACTACCATGGTATTCGAACAGATGAAAGACTCAAAAGACAATCAAGGTATTTTTCAATGTTTAATTTCAGTTACATCACACTGTAAAGTTTTGCTATAAATTCTGTGCCTTAGAAGTGTGGCCTCCACTATCACCTGATGAAGGAGCGTCGCTCCGAAAGCTAATGTGCTTTCAATTAAACCTATGACTATAACCTGGTGCTGTGTGTTTTTTTAACTTTGTACACCCCAGTCCAACACCAGCATCTCCAATTCATGACTAAACAAACAGGCTCAGTTAACCAGTTCCACACATCACTTTTCATATCACTATAAAACAGAACATTTACTGGGTTTGGATGGAATGGATGAGGGTTGCTGAGGGAAGGACCATAAATCTTCAAACCTTTTAAATCTTTTTTTAACTTGTAAATGAGAGTATTAACAAGACACTACAGGGGTCTATATATGTTCCGCTCTGTTCATGAAAGGAGGCAATTATAAAATAACAGATCGGCTGCATAAAAAAAAACTCGGGTGGGTAAGTTTCTAGATACCTCAACACAAAGTGCGGTACTTATTGACCAGTTGTGAGGCTACTCCTGGTTTTAAGTGCCCTGTTGTCAAATCCTTTCATAACTTGAGACAGAGCATTGAGACCGCTGCTCAGGAACAGGCCGAAGCAATTCTGTCCCAATGGGCCTCTTACAGAGGGATAGGAGAAGGCCATTCAGCCCATATTAGCCTGTTGCTACTTGAAAAGGTGGAAATCTAGAATATTGGCACATTTTGCCAACAGAATCATTCAAAACAAAGAGCTGTGTCGCTGCAGCAGTATGAGGTGTTACTGAGAGGGCATCTGGAGTACATTGTGTTGTTTGTGTTTCTGTAACTGAGAAGGGATGGACCTCCATCAGGTAGAGTTTACCGGCTGCTTGTAATCCATGGATTGCTGTGTCATTTAATGTCGCGGGTCAGTTACACTGGGACATGAGGAGGCCATTCAGCCTTTCCAGTCTATTACAGACGGCCACGAGGAGCCCATTCAGCCTCTCGAGCCTGTTCCAGAGGGACTGGAATTGTTTATTTAACTTTCAGGTCTGTTACGCATAAATATTATTATTAAATTTGTTTTGGAATAGGAAAGACCTAATGTAAATATTAAAGTTCTAACTTTGAACAAGGCCAATTTTGAAAGTGTTATGGAGACCTGTGAAAGGCTGATTGCAATAACCTATTCACAGGTAAAGGGGTGGTTGGAAAATGCAAGGCCATTAAACTGGGTTTCAGCGAGTCCAGAGCCAAAGTGTTCCCATTAGTGAGATGGGCAAAGCTGGTGGGTGCAGGGAGTGCTGGATGGCTAGATATATTGATGCTCTGGTCAAGGTAAGAAAGGAGGCATATGACAGGTAAACAGAGCTGAGATCAATTGAATCCCTAGAGGTGTATAAGGGCAGCAAGTGTATAGTCAATGGGGAAATCGGGTCAGAAAAGTGTGGACAAGTGATGGCTTTAGAAATGGGGTTAATGAGGCATTGAAGAAATTCTACACATCCTTTTATGGCAAAAGATTAACTCGGGAGAGAATATGGCCCATTAAAGATCAGTCAGGCTACCTATGTGTGGAACCACATATACATAGGTTGGAGGGATACGAAACAATTATTTCTCCTCAGTATTTAATGTGGAGGAGGTTACAAGAGCGAGAGAATGAAGAAATATATAGTGATACCTTGAAAAGTGTATATATTACAAGGAGGTGTTGGACATTTTAAAACACATAAAGGTGAACAAATCCCTGGAACCTGAGCAGTTGTATCCCAGATATTTGTGGGAAGCTAGGGAAGAGATGCTCAGCATTTTGCTGATATATTTGTAACATTGATTTCCACAGGTGAGGTGTCAAAAGACTGGAGGGCTGCTAACATAGCGTCATTATTTAAGAAAGTAAGGAAAAACAGGTAACTATAGATCGATAAGACTGACGCTAATGGTGACTAAATTGTTGGAGGAGATTTCGAGAAAAAGGATCGATATGCATTTGGAAAGACAAGGACTGAAGAGAGCTTTGTACATTGGAGATCACGTCTCACTGACTCGGTGGAATTTTTTGAGGAGGTGATGAAGATGTTTGATAAAGACAGGATAGTGGATGTTGTCTTTATGAAATTCAGTAAGAAAACCAAACTGTTCTACATGGTAGACTGGTTAGCAAGGTCAGACTTGCTGGGCTCCAGGGAGAGCTCGCCATTTAGATCCAACATTTTCTTGAATATTGGAGACAGAGCATGACAGTAGACATTTGTTCATTAAACTTGGAGACCTGTGACCAGTGGTGTGCTGCAAAGATCAACAGTGGGTCCACTGCCTTTTGTCACTTATACAAATCATTTGCATTTGAGTATATGAAGTATGATCAGCAAGTTTGTAGATAATGCCAAATTTGTTGATGTAGTCGACAGTGTCAGATTATAATGGGACCTTGTTGAGGTGAACCGAGGAGTGGCAGATGGAGTTTATTTTAGTTAAATGTGAGGTGTTGCATTTTGGCAAGACAAATCAGGGCAAGACATATAGGTAGGGTCCTATCGAAATCTGCCAATCAGGGAGAACTCCATCGAAATTATCGAATCCCTCCAGTGAGGAAACAGCCTATTCGACCCATTGAGGCCACACCGAACCTCTAAACAATATTCCACTGGACAAACCCCTATCCTAAACCTCTGATCCTGCATTTCCCATGGCTAATCCACCTCGCCTAAACATTCCTGGGTACTTTAGCATGGCCAATCTACCATTATCTGTATATCTTTATACTTGCAGAGGAAAACATAACATCCGGATGAAACTCATGCAGACACGGGGAGAATGTGCAAACTCCACACAGGCAGTCATTCAAGGATGGAATTAAACGCAGATCGCTGTGCTCTGAGGTAGCAATGCTAGTCACTGAGCTACTGTGTCACCTTGTGGTGCAGGTTCTCCGTTCCTTGGAAGTGCTGTCACAGGTAGACAGCGTAGTGAAGAAGGCACTTAGTGATTTTCCCTTTATTGGTGCGTGCTTTGAGTCTAAGCGTTTGCAAGACATGTTACATCTATACAGGACATTGGTTTGGCCACTTTTGTAATACTGCCTTTAATTCTGGTCACCCTGCTGTCGGAAAGATGTTGTCAAACGTGAAAGGATGCAGACGCGATTTAAAAGAATGTTGCAGGCGTTGGAGGGTTAGAGTTACGCGTAGAGTTTGAATAGGCTGGGACTATTTTCAACTTTTGAGGCTGAGAGGGGACCTTAAAGAGGACTATAAAATCATGAGGAGCATAGATAAGGTAAACAGTCAACGTCTTTTACCCAGGATAGGCGAGTCGAAAATTAGAAAACAAAGGTTTAAGGTGAGAGGGGAAAGATTTAACAAGGGACATGAGGGACAACATTTTCACACAGAGACTGCTGTGTGTATGGATTGAACAGCCAAAAGAGGTGGTAGAGACAGATACAGTTACACCATTTAGAAGGCCTTTGGATGGATACATGCATGGGAAGTGTTTAGAGGGATATGGGCCAAGTGCTGGCAAGGGGGACGAGATTTATTTAGGATAGTTGGTCGGTATGGACGATCAGACCGAAAGGTATTTTTCCATGCTGTACATCTCTGAGACTCTATTGTCTCTTGAGTGTATAACGCAGGAACAGGAGAAGGCTATTCAGATTCTGAATTCTGCCAGTCAGCTTGTTTGCTCAATTACTGTGAGTAAAACACAAAAATACATCATTCAGATTTTGATGGTGTTTTACAGAAACAGGAGAAAGGCTTTTAGTCAAGAGATGCTGTAAGGAATGGGAAGAGGCCATTCAGTCCCTCAACGCCATACCACAGGAGCAGCAGGTGAGCACAGAGATATTGGAGCCTGTTACTCAGTAGCAGGAGGAGGACATCTACTTTCACAAACCTTGTATCAGGAGGCAGTCACTCAGTTGCTCAAGACTGGGACAAAGGAACAGGAGGCAGCCATTCGGCTGCTTGAGACTGGGGCACAGGGAAAGGAGGGAGTCACTCAGAGCTCGAAACTAGGACACAGGTAACTCTGGAGGCTAGTGAGGCTCGAAGATCCTGTTACGCAGGAACAAGAGGAGATAACTCAGTCCCCAACAGCATGGGACAATGGGAGAGAAGCGGAGTTTTCTTGGAACAAACAGAAATATATGAATAAGTTGCATTAGTGATCCATTCAATCCTGCCCCACCATTCATAAAGACCACGTCTGATCTGATTATGATTCCCTCATTCCATTAAACCGAGACTCCCCTCTCTGCAGCCTCTGCTCCATTTGTTGGTCATGTTGCAGACCCAGATGCTGTAACAACATTCACCATCACTCATCCAGAGGGATGGATCTAACAGGATGAATCAGGATTTGAAGGGTCCAATCACAAGAATGAAAATACAAAATAAAGATATTGCCAGATGTTTACTTCTCTCACATTCGCAATCCAACTCACATAACCACTCCATCCATTATACTTTCAGGATGGAGCACTGTGTAGATCCGGCTAGTGACTGCTGAGTGCAACCCAGCAATATCCAGAATGGAACTCTGTGCAGCCCACACCAATGCTTGATCCATAATCCTGGACTAAATATCCAGCATAGGGAGCTGTGCAGTCCGCACTGGTTCATTCATATATAAGCCCAGGCTATTGCATTGTTCGGTAACACTGTGTTAGATCACTGCCCAGTGTGGGGAAACTTGCAGCCAATTTTGGAACTGACAGGATGTGCAGTTCCCATCCATTTACAGCTCCATATCTCCAGTGTACCTTGATAAGGGGTGCTGCGTATATAAAAATCACTGCGAGGAAGAGATGCAAATGGAAACAATTTAAATACCAATAGTTCTGATAAAGGTGCATATCACTCGAGAATTTAATGATGAAATAACTGAGATAATATCCAATGAGGTTTTGTGAACTGGGCAAAGAAGTACGAGCGGGATGGTGATGTTATAGTGGTTGCACTATAAGCCTCTAAATAATCAATGGGAATTAGAGGAACAAATATGCAGGGAGACTGACGAGACTTGCAGGAGCAATAGGATTGTTTAATTTTCCTAACATAGACTGGGACTTCCAGATGATTAAGAACTTAGATAGAACGTAATTTGTTAAGTGTGTTCAGGATAGTTTCCACAAGCAATATATGGAGGGTCCTACTGGGGAAGGGACAGACTCAACCTACTGTTGGGAAATAGGGGTAGGATTGGTGACGGAGGTAAAGTGGGGGAGAATTTTGCGAAAAGTGACTAGAGCTTTATTAAATTTAAAATACTTATGGTAGGGACAACATTGGTACACGGATTCAAGTTCTAAGTTGGGGAAAGGCGTATTTTGTTGGAATTAAACAGGGGATTGCTGGGGATGATTGGAGTAGTTTGTTTCCAGGGAAAAGGATCTCGGGCAACGGAGCGGGCGTCAAAATTGAGATAGTTCGAGTTCAAGGTCTACATGTTTCTGTGAGGGTGAAGGGAAAGTGAGGCTGGAAGGGAGAACCCTGCATGACAAGCGATATTGAGGCTCTGACCAGCAAAAAAAAGGAGGTGTGACTCCGTTACAGGCAGCTGGGACCAAGGGAATCTCTGGAGGTACACAGGGGATACAGGAGTTTACTGAAGGAGCAAATCAGCAAGGCGAAAAGGGGGTATGAGATAGCCTTGGCTGAGCAGATTGGTGTGAATCCAAATTCAGTATAGTAAAGAGAAAGGACAATCAGAGAGAGAATAGGACGTCTAACAACCAAAATGGGCATGCATGTGTAAAACCTCAAGAAATGGTTGAGTTCCTCAATTCCCCCTCTGTGTTTATCATGAAGAAAGACATGAAGACCTGTGACCTTTGGGACGTTAATTGTCATATATTGGGACAGTCCATATCATTAATGGTACTAATGGACATATTAGAATGCTTAAATTCAGATAAATATCTTGGTCCTGACCAGACAGATCCAAGAACACTGCAAGAGGTGAGAGAAGACAGTTCAGGGTCTAAGGACCCGGAAGGCTGGGCCGTAACAAACATGCCCTTATTCAAGAAGGGCTGCAAATAAATGCCTGGGAAATATAGACCAGTATGCGTCACATCTGTTTTCGGTAAACCACTTGAGAAGGTTCTGAGAAAGAAGATATGCATGCATTTGGAAAGACAGAGTTTGACTTGGAGCAGTCAGCATAGCTTTGTGCGTGGCAGATCATGCCTTACACATTTGGTTAGAGTTTTTGAGGAAATGACCAGAAAGGTTGACAAGGGCAGGGTGGTGGACATAGTCTATATGGATTTCAGTAAGGCCTTTGATAAGGTTCCACATGGTAGGCCGCTCTGGAAGGTTAGATCGCATGGACTCCAATGTAAACTGGCAAATTGGCGACACAATTGGCTTGACGTTATGAAGCAAATGGCTATTGTGGAGGTATGCTTGTCGGACTGGAGGCCTGTGACTAGTGGAGTGCCTTAGGGGTCGGTCATGGGCCCATTGCTCTTTATTATCTATATCAATGGTTTGGACCAGAGTGCACAACGCAAGTTTAGTAAGTTTGCAGATGACTCTAAATTAGGAGGCATCATTTACAATGAGGAACATTATCAGAAATTGCAGCAGTACCCTGGTCAGCTGAGGAAGTGGGCTCAGAAATAGCAAATGGAGTTTAATATAGATAAATTGATGAGCAGAGGGATCTTGGTGTCCATGTACACAGATCTCTGAAAGTTGCCACCCAGGTAAATAGTGCTGTGAGGAAAGCATATGGTGTACTGGGCTTTATTGGTAGAGGAATTGAGTTCCGGAGTCCTGAGGTCATGTTGCAACTGTATAAGACTCTGGTGCGGTCTCATCTGGAGTATTGTGTGCAGTTTTGGTCGCCATACTATAGGAAGGATGTGGAGGCATTGGAACGAGTGCAGAGGAGGTTTACCAGGATGTTGCCTGGAATGGTAGGAAAATCTTATGAGGAAAGGCTGAGGCACTTGGGACTGTTCTCATTGGAGAAGAGAAGGTTTAGGGGAGATTTGATAGAGGTGTATAAGATGATTAGGGGTTTAGATAGGGTCGACACTGAGAACCTTTTACCGCTAATGGAGTCAGGTGTTACTAGGGGACACAGCTTTAAATTAATGGGTGGTAGGTATAGGACAGATGTTAGGGGTAGATTCTTTACACAGCAGGTTGTGAGTTCATGGAATGCCCTGCCAGTAGCAGTGGTGAACTCTCCTTCTTTATGGTCATTTAAGCGGGCATTGGATAGGCATTTGGAAGTTATTGGGCTAGTATAGGTTAGGTAGGATTCGGTCGGCGCAACATCGAGGGCCGAAGGGCCTGTACTGCGCTGTATCTTTCTATGTTCTATGTTCTATGTTCTAAATGTGTCGTCTTGCATTATGGAAAGTCAAATCCAGGTTGGAGTTTAATGTTGAATGAGAGGGTCTTAAGGAGTGTAGTGGAACAAAAGGAGTTTGGAGATCAGGTGCACGGCTGTCTGAAATTTGAGTCCCAGATACACAGGACAGTGAAGAAGGCTGTTGGGGTACACTGGCCTTCATCAGGGCATTGAGTATATATGTTGGGACGTTATGTTCCTGTTGTACAGGATGTTGGTAAGGCTGCAGTTGGAGTATTGTGTTCAGTTTTGATCACCTTGCTCTAGAAAGGATATTATTGAACGCGAAAGAGTGTAGAAGAAATTTACAAAGATGTTTCCTGAGCTAAAGGGTCTAAATTATAGGCAGAGTTTGGACAGGTTAGAACTTATTTCCTTACAGCGTAGGAAACTGAGAGGGTTCTTATAGAAGTGTAACTCTTATAAAATCATGAGCGGCGTGCATGGGGTGAATACTTCAATTTTTTCCCCAAGATTGCGGAATCGAGGACTAGAGGACATCCATTAATATTTGGAAAGGAAAAAATATATACAAAGGAACCTGAGGGGCAATAATTTTACACAGAGTGTGGTACGCATATGGACTGAGCTGCCAGTGGAAGTGTTAAAGGTGGGTACAATAACAACATTGAAAAGGCATTTGGACAAATACAGATAGGAAAGGATTAGGGGGATACCGAGCAAGGGCAGGGAAATGGGGTGAGTGTGGATACAGATCAAGAGCAGGGAAATGGGTGAGTGTGGATACAGAGCAAGGGCAGGGAAATGGAATGAGTGTGGATGGACATTTTGGTTGGCATGGACCAGCTGGGCTAAAAGGTCAGCCATACTGGCATTCTCGTGCAGTATGACTGTAAGTGAGTGTGTTTTGGAGTGGAGACAGGGTGGGGGAGACTGAGAAAATATGTCATGGAAGGATATGTTCACAGGTGTCAGAATACTGAAATGAGGCCATTTCGATAGTATCATGCAACACGGGTCATTATTATGAAGAAGTATGAGTGAAGGGGAAATTTCTGTGAGTTCAGGCGATGGAGAGTTTTGGATGAGCATTTGTTCTGCAGCTTTGTAACTGGGAGTGAGGACAGTAGAGTCTTCGCCTCACTGGGCTGACTCTACCAAAAAACTGTCTCAGTGACATTTTCATTGAGTGTGAGAGAGGGGTTGTATGCACGAGGCCGAGCTAGTTTCCTGGTGCTATCTTACCAAACTCATCTCATTAACTACCCAGTCCACTCCATAGTGTCCCTCTCATTCAATGCCAGCCCGGTTCTCCCACCCATCATGACTGGAGGTATTCACAGTCGCCTGGATGCCCCTGGATATTATGTGATTCCTGGCAATGATGTCATCTATAAAAGGCAAATTGTCACACGGTTGCGCTTTCTCAGTTTGGAGCTGCCCTGCACAGTTTACCCCGGGCATGGCAGCTAAGGGGAAATTACACCATGGTTTGTTGACAGCAGCACGAAGGTCGCGGTGGATGGGCTAGTACAGAGGGGGACCATTCTCTTCCCAGAGGGGGCCACACCACCAGACCCATCGAGCGTGGTCTGACTTCACCCCCCAGCTCAGTGCAGTATCTGCGGTCTGAAGAAATGTCCAGCAATACAGGACCTGCAACAATAACCTTCCCGGCTCTGTCAGGATAAGTCACCGTATTCTCTCTGCTCCCTCGCACTCACTGTATATCTGTTATAGCACCGACCCACGAACAAGGCTCATGCTCCACCACTCTCAACGCTGCATGCATCATCTTCCCTCTCTTTCTCTCTTGCATTTCTAATGCCCCCCACACAGTTATAGAAAATTCTGGAAAAATGCCAATTATGGAATGTTCCAGATAATGTTTCAACTTAACATCTGGATAGGAATAACGTGATCAAGGATAGTCAGCATGGTTTGTGAAGGGCAGGTCGTGCCTCACAAACCTTATTGAGTTCTTTGAGAAGGTGACCAAGGAAGTGGACGAGGGTAAAGCAGTAGATGTGGTGTATATGGATTTTAGCAAGGCGTTCGATAAGGTACCCCATGGTAGGCTAATGCATGAACTACGGAGGTATGGCATTGAAGTTGCATTAGAGGTTTGGATTAGGAATTGGCTGGCTGGAAGGAGACAGAGGGTAGTGGTTGATGGTATAGGTTCATCTTGGATTGCAGTTACTAGCGGTGTTCCACAAGGATTTGTTTTGGGACCATTGCTGTTTGTCATTTTTATAAATGACCTAGAGGAGGGGCTTGAAAGCTGGGTGAGCAAGTTTGCGGATGACACGAAAGTCGGTGGAGTTGTGGACAGCGAAGAAGGATGTGGCAGGTTACAGCGGGATATAAATAAGTTGCAGATCTGGGCAGAAAGGTGGCAAATGGAGTTCAATGTAACTAAGTGTGAAGTACTTCACTTTGGTAGGAGTAACAAGAAGATGGATTACTGGGCTAATGGTAGGCTACTTGGTAGTGTGGATGAGCAGAGGGATCTTGGTGTCCATGTACACAGATCTCTGAAAGTTGCCACCCAGGTAAATAGTGCTGTGAAGAAGGCATATGGTGTACTGGGCTTTATTGGTAGAGGAATTGAGTTCCGGAGTCCTGAGGTCATGTTGCAGTTGTATAAGACTCTGTTGCGGTCTCATCTGGAGTATTATGTGCAGCTTTGTTCGCCATACTATAGAAAGGATGTGGAGGCATTGGAACGAGTGCAGAGGAGGTTTACCAGGATGTTGCCTGGCATGGTAGGAAGATCATATGAGGAAAGGCTGAGGCACTTGGGGCTGTTCTCATTGGAGAAAAGAAGGTTTAGGGGAGATTTGATAGAGATGTACAAGATGATTAGGGGTTTAGATAGGGTTGACATTGAGAACCTTTTTCCGCTAATGGAGTCAGGTGTTACTAGGGGACACAGCTTTAAATTAAGGGGTGGTAGATATAGGACAGATGTTGGGGTAAATTCTTTACTCAGCGGGTTGTGAGTTCATGGAATGCCCTGCCAGTAGCAGTGGTGGACTCTCCCTCTTTATGGTCATTTAAGCGAGCATTGGAATAGCATATGGAGGTTATTGGGCTAGTGTCGGTTAGGTAGGCTTCGGTCGGCGCAACATCGAGTGCCGAAGGGCCTGTACTGCACTGTATTTTTCTATGTTCTATTATTCCCAATTTCAGGAAAACCGCTGTGCCCGAGTGTGTAACACGTAAGAGGGTGGAGTAGAGATGTACATTTTTCAAATCACACACAATTATAATCCATCATGTGGCCATTCAGTGCTTCAAATATGCACAAACATTCATTACGTTCGGTGGTGATCTGATGGTTTTCACCGCTCCATGTCACAGGAGCTTTCATTCATTCAACCGCCAGCTTCCTGTTACCGAGCAGACGATTCTCAGAAGTTTTTGTTACCCCGGTTTTCTTTCAGCTTGCGTTCAGATGGCATTTCGCATGGGAACGGAATCTCCGAACAATATATTTCATATACATTATAAAACCATGCAGCAGTCAGCATGCTTTCCACAGACCAATCAAAAACTTATTTTATGGTTATCAATATCCAATCACAATTAGTCATTCTGGTGATTTCACTTGTCTTACCTTATTGTATTCAGCCAAAGACACCTTCCAAACACTTGTCTCATTATAAAATACAATTTCTAGCAGAGAATATTTTTATCCACAGCCGTTATCATGACCGTTACATCCAATATACATTTTACCTTGTCATGAAAGTTTATCTTGCCCCTTGTCTGTGACTGATTCTGTGTGTAACAGTTACACAGTCTCCCACTCAATTGGCTGGATGGTTGGTTTGTGATGCAGAGGGAGGACACCAGCGCAGGTTCAATTCCCCACATTGACACAGATTACCATGAAGGGGATGCTCTCTCAACGTCACCCCATCACCCAAGTGGTGATCTTCAGCGTAAACCACCATGAGTGGTCTATCTAATGAGAGTTCTTTGGGACTCTATTCTATCAATGTTAGCATTTTAATTTTTGTAACAAAAAGTTTTATTGAAAAAGAGATTTTTATTATTACATTAAACCAATAACAAAGCAACTCAAATAACTGAACAAAATTACACTCTTGTGCATGTCGATTCAAAATAGGTTAAGGTCTATAAAGGGACAGAAGAGAAACAAAAATAAACAATAAATAATTCGGCTCAGCATAACACAATGATAGCTCTCATTCTTCGAGGGCATTACACATTCATATGTTCATAATTCTTCATATTTGATTCATTAGAGAATATCGTCATGGCTATATAAATGCCCTTATTGCAGTGGTAGATAAGCCTGTATCGCGGTAATCCAAAAAGGTCTGTCATATCTTATATAAATCTGCTTTCCGGTGCACCACACTGGTGAGAAAGTCCAAAGGGATATTTCCCATGACGAGCTTATAATGACCCAACAGACCCAGGGTGGGGGAGCTTTCAGACATCCAACACAGCAGAATATATTTCCTAGCACAGGAAGTATGGAGGAGATACTATACGACTATTTTGCATCAGTATTTACTGTTAAAAAGGATATGGAAGTCGTACAATGTAGGGAAATAGATGCTGACACCTTGCAAATTGTCCATATTACAAAGGAGAAAGTGTTGGATCTCTTGAAACAGGTTCCAGGACCTGATCAGGTGTACCCTAGAACTCTGCGGGAAGCTAGAGAAATGATTGCTGGGCCTCTTGCTGAGATATTTGAAACATGGATAGTCATAGGTGAGGTGCTGGAAGACTGGACGCTGGCTAACGTGGTGCCACTGCATAAGAAGGGCAGTTAGGACATGCCATGGAACTATAGACTAGTGAGCCTGATGCTAGTGGTGGGCAAGGTGTTGGAGGGAATCCTGAGGGACAGGATGTACGTGTATTTGGAAAGGCAAGGACTTATTAGGGATAGTCAACATGGCTTTGTGCGTGAGAAATCATGTCTCAGAAACTTGATTCTATCTTTTGAGGAAGTAACAAAGAGGACTGATGAGGGCAGAGGGGTAGATGTGATCTATATGGACTTCAGTAAGGGTTGTGATAAGGTTCCCCATGGGAGACTGATTTGCAAGGTCAGATCTCATGGAATACAGGGAGAACTAGCCATTTGGATACAGAACTGGCTCAAAGGTAGAAGTCAGAGGGTGGTGATGGACGGTTGTTTTTCAGAACGGAGGCCTGATACCAGTGCAGTGCCAGAAGGATCGGTGCTAGATTCACTACTTTTGTCATTGACACAAATGATTTAGATACGAGCGTAAGAGGTACAGTTCGTAAGTTTGAAGATGACACCAAAATTGGAGGTATAGTGGTAGCGAAGAGGGTCAACTCAGATTACAATGGGATCTTGACCAAATGGTCAAATGGGCTGAGAAAATGTCATATGGAGTTTAATTAAGATAAATATGAGGTGCTGCACTTTTGGAATTTTAGCAGGACTTATACACTAAATGGTAAGGTCGCAGGGAGTGTTGCTGAACAAAGAGACCTTGGAGTGCAGGTTCATAGCTCCTTGAAAGTGGAGTCGCAGGTAGATAGGATAGTGAAGAAAGCGTTTGGTATGCTTTCCTTTATTTGTCAGAGTATTGAGTACAGGAGTTGGAAGATCATGTTGCGGCTGTACAGGACATTGATTAGGCCACTGTTAGAATATTGCATGCAATTCTGGTCTCCTTATTATCGGAAACTTGAAAGGGTTCAGGAAAGACTTACAAGGATGTTGCCAGGGTTGGAGGATTTGAGCTATAGGGAGAGGCTGAACAGGCTGGGGCTATTTTCCCTGGAGCATCCCAGTCAGAGTGGTGACACTATAGAGGTTTGCAAAATTATGAGTGGCATGGATAGGGTAAATAGGTAAAGTCTTTTCCCTGGGGTCGGGGAGTCCAGAACTAGAGGGCATAGGTTTAGGGTGAGAGGAGAAAGATATAAAAGAGACCTATGGGAAAACTATTTCACACAGAGG
This sequence comes from Hemiscyllium ocellatum, assembly GCF_020745735.1. Taxonomy (NCBI): domain Eukaryota; kingdom Metazoa; phylum Chordata; class Chondrichthyes; order Orectolobiformes; family Hemiscylliidae; genus Hemiscyllium; species Hemiscyllium ocellatum. The sequence goes on from NW_026867475.1 coordinate 305,315, forward strand.
GTGGTGCGTGTATGAAATTGGCTGCCAGGTGTAGTGGGGGAGGCTGATGCAAGTGCAACATTTAAGAGGAATTTGGATCGGTAAATGAATAGGAAGGGTTTGGAGGGATATGGGCTGGGTGCTGGCAGGTGGGAGTGGATTGGTTTGGCATATGTGATTGGCATGGATGGGTTTGACAGAGGGGTCTGTTTCCATGATTTACATCTCTATGCCTTTATGACTCTATGAATTATAATAATCTCTGTTTTTGGTGCACCATTCTGTTGAGAAAGTCCAAGGGGATATTCTCCATGATGAGCTTACAAAGATCCAACCGCCCCGGGGAGTTTTCAGACATCCAACACAACAGAATACTTTTCCTAGCACAGAAAGTAAGGATATATATATATATTTTCCAATGTGCGTCTGCGAAGGATACTCTGGACAGGTCCAGGAAAAGAGAAACCGGGTCCATCTCCAATTCGGTCCCCAAGACCCACTCTACCACACCGAACACAGTGCTTCAATATATTTATGAAGCCTGCAGTAGGGCCACATGCAATAGGTAAGAGTGTCTGTAGTCATTCTGCATTTAGGACATACTGAAGATAATCCCACTTTGAATTTTGAGAGAAAATCTGGTGTCAGATAGACCCTATGAAGAATTTTCAACTGCATGGAATGGGGCCTATTACAGATAAAATCCTTTGAGCATTTTCACAAATATTCTCCCATGTCTCCGAAGACATCTAAACCCCCAACTCTCTCGCACAGACGTCACGAAGCTGCACAGTCTTGTCTGAGGGGACACTCTCCAACTAATGATAAAGGGTACTGACAGAGAGGGTATTCTTAACAGTATAAATCAACTTCTCTATTTCGGATCTATCAGTGTCTGTTAAAAGTAATTTTTTAATCAAATCTCTAATCTGAAAAAAACAGAAGAAGTCTCTACTAGGTAGTCCATACTTACGAGTTATTTGATCAAATGATATCATTGTTTCTCCCTCAAGTAACACGTGGTGGCTCAGTAGTTTGTACTGCTAACTCACAGCACCAGGGTTTGGTTCCAGCCTTGTGTGACTGGCTGTGTGGAGTTAGTATATTGTCAACTGTGTCTGCGTAGGTTTCCTCCCACAGTCACAAACATGTGCAGGTTAGATTAATTGGTCATTGCTAGAGAGCTCATAGTGTTCCATAATCTGTAAGTTGGGGAATTAATCAGGGTAAATATAGCATGGTAGGGAAATGGGTCTGGGGGAGTTACACTTCAGAGGTTGGAAGTGGACTTGTGGGGTCCAAGAACCTGTTTCCATACTGTAGGGATTCTACTAATTCTAAATCACCCAAGCAATGTACCGCCCTGCCTGCCCACAGTTTACACCTGGAATCCATCATCCTCGGTTGACAATGCGGTATACCAATTATGGGGTAAGAAACATGTTTTGGCTGTATTGCCCTCAATCTGACGCATTGTCCTTCATTCTTTAACAGTATTGATCATCATTAATTTATGACAATACTCCATAAAGGTTGTCATTTTATCTAATAACAACAGACTAATAAGGGTTCAAGAAGCACAATCCTCCAGGGTCTTCCTTTCAGAGAGGTATGAGCCTCTCTTAAGGATGGAGGGAGGGGTTCGTGACTGTATGAGTGACGGAAAATGTTAAACATCAGCCTTGACAATAGGTTCATATAGGAGAGCTCAATGTCTAGCCATACTGATGCCGAGACCTCAGCGGCCCAGGCACTCAAATAGGATGAGAAAAAACTTAATTGATTGTTTTTAGTCGGGGAAATCAACTCCCCACAATCTGTGGGACAGTTGCAATTTTGTTAGCTCGATAAAGAATCGCTTCTAGTGCCAAATAAAAGAGCTAAACCAGTCATTCTTTTCCTAAAAAAAATGTTAGATTAAATTAGTTACAGTGTGGAAACAGGTCCTTTGGCTCAACAAGTCCATACCAACCCACCATTCACCCAGACCCATTCCCCTACATTTATCCCATTCACCCAACAATTTGGCATGACCAATTCACCTGACCTGCACATCTTTGGACTGTGGGAGGAAACCCACGCAGGCACGGGGAAAACGTGCAAGCTCCACACAGTCAGTAGCCTGAGCCAGGAAACGAACTCGGGTCATTGGCGCTGTGAGGCAGCAGTGCTAACCACTGTGCCACCGGGCCACCCACATGCGTCATCTGTTTGGGAATTTTCAAAGAAAGCATTCACATGTGGTGTAGGAAATGAGAAAGGACATTCATTTTAATAACAGCTATCTGACCTAACCAGGATATTGGAAATGCCTCCCATCTTTTAAGGTCTTGTTTAATTTTGTCAAATAAATGGACATAGTTCACGTTGAATAACTGATCAAAGGCAGATGTCATGAATATACTGAAATAGGGAATCCACCCCTGTGACCATTTAAAAGGAAACCAGGATTTGGCCTCAGTATCAGGGATTTCCATAAGACCTCCCATAGGCATGGCCTCCGACTTTGAAAAATTAATCTTATCACCTGGAAAGGCAACAAGTGATTTAATGCATTGCATCACATGGACTACCGAAAATGCGGATTTGACAAAAATACATAAGACCCTCATCCGCATACAATGAAATCTTACGAGACTTCTATCCCACTTATGGGTCGGATGGCCTCCGCCAGTGGCTCAATCACCAACGTAAACAACAATGATGAAAGGTGTCAACCTTGTCGGCTGCCTGGAGAAATATTAATATTACTGATTGGCACACAATTAGTGAGAACCACAGTCAGAAGATCGCGGTAAAGGACCCTCACCAATCTGATAAAAACTTTACGTAGACCAAACCGTTCTAATGTACAGAAGAGATCCGGCCACTCAACTCAATCAAATGCTTGCTCTCATCGAAAGGGATCAATAATCCCTGGATAGATTGTTGTTGACACTCTATATCATATTGATTAAACACTTTACATGTCGGAAGTTCTGCGGCCCTTTATTTAACCTGTTTGTTCCTCTTTAGCAATGGAAGGCAGCAATGATTTCAGCCTTAATGCAAGTGTCTCAGTTAGGATTTTGAAATCAACATTTAAAAGTGAGATTGGCGTGTAAGAAGCACAATCTTCCAGGGTCTTCCTTTCTTCAGCATCAGAGAGGTATGAGCCTCTCTTAAGGATGGAGGGAGGCGTTCGTGACTATATGAGTGACGGAACATGTCAAACATCAGCCTTGACAATAGGTTTATAAATTATTTATAAAATTCACTAGGAAATCTGTCAGGAATATATGCCTTTACTTTCTGCAGCTGCTTCACACCTGCTGCACTGACAATGGTGCATTAAGACACACAACTTATTCAGGGGTTACTCCTGGAGACCCAGGTTCTTGAAAAAACACTCGATCTTAATCCATCTATCCTCATTATGGCAAGTCTGAAATATCTGGAACAGGAGACATCTTTTTTTTTAATTGAAGGTAATTGTCCCAGTACCTTCCCTAATTGAGGTACTGGTTTGAGAGAGGCGGTCGTTTTCCTGGCTAAATACTTGCCTGGTTTATCACCATGTTTAAACTGCCTTTGTTTTGCAAAAGTAAGTACCTTCTTGGCTGTCTGTGTGAGCGTGGAATTCACTGTCGACTGAACCGTTGTGATCCTCTGCAGCTTAGCCACTGAGGGTTTATCACAGTATGCCCTCTCGGTTGCCCTCAGCTGTGCCTCAAACCAACGTTCCTGCTTCCCCTTCTGCTGCATCCTCAGGAATAGTTGTTTCCTTGGCATAAGCCTTAGCAATTTCCCATAGAATGGATGGGTTACTGTTTGAATCTGAATTAACGGCTAAGAAAGATCTGAATTAATTACAGAAATATTCACTGAACTAACTAGCCTTCAGAATAACGGGATACATTCGCCGGTGTCTCGAATCTGTTTTATTGCCCTTAACCTTAATCAATAAGTATGGTCAGAAATGGTAATATTCCCAATTGTGCAGCATGCCACCTAATCTAAGATTGTTGCAGGGATGGGGAAGATATAAACCCTTGTGTGGCAGTTCAGCGGGTTAAAGAAGAAAATAAAAGCCCTACTTGTGAGCTAGATGTGCCTCCAGACATCCACCAACTCTAGTTAGATTAGATTAGACTTACAGTGTGGAAACAGGCCCTTCGGCCCAACAAGTCCACACCGACCCGCCGAAGCGAAACCCACCCATACCCCTACATTACCCCTTACCTAACACTACGGGCAATTTAGCATGGCCAATTCACCTAACCCGCACATCTTTGTGACTGTGGGAGGAAACCCACGCAGACACGGGAGAACGTGCAAACTCCACACAGTCAGTCGCCTGAGTCGGGAATTGAACCCGGGTCTTCAGGCGCTGTGAGGCAGCAGTGCTAACCACTGTGCCACCGTGCCGCCCACAAATCTTGTGCACAAATCTTCCAATTACTAACATTATAACGAGGATTTTGAGAGACCATTGGACATTCTGCCCACCGTGGAGTCCATAAGACAGTTGAAATCTCCTTCTACGATAATGTGCCATGTTGCAAGATAACTGCATTTGGAAAATGCATCTACCAGGATTTTTAGAGTGTGCGCCCGGGGTGGGGGGTGGGTCGCAAATACCATTTAAAATATTGGATTATTTACCATAGTTCAAGGCGTGGGGTATTATGATCCTCCCGTGAGTATCAAATACAATCTAGTAATTTAAATGGAAGATTCTTCTTATCCAGTATGGCTTCTCCCCTACTCCTAGTATTGAAAGACGCAATAAAACGTTCAAACCCGCCCTGTTGTAACGTCAAATGTTCCTTGTCATCAAGCTGCATTTCCTGCAATAGGAAACATCCACCCTCTCTACTTTTAAGACTAGAAAGTAAACTTACCCTCTTGACTGGCCAGTGGATCCCCTTAATGTTCCGGGTACACCATTTAAGCACATCATTATCCCCAACACACTGTAGCAACATTTGAACTCGAGAGAGGAATAACTCTAATTACTAATTAATAAACAAAGTCTCATCGAGCTTAAAAATTACACAATCCAAAACTATTACAACTGACAAGCTCACAAAATTAAATATATATAAAAAAAACAAAAAACTGAACAAAATCGATCGGGGAATTTAAAATGTCCACAAAGTTTTTGCTTTCTCTGCACAGTCAGACAAGTTCATGGATCCATTAAATGTAATATGGAGAACTATTGGGTACCAGAGGGAATACTGATTCCCGAGTTCCCTTACTCTTCTCTTGATAGGTGTTAGTTTTGAAAGTAGGTGAGCACTTTTGTGATAACGATCACAATTTCTGTTATGCTTTCTTTAGTGATAGCAAGGGATAGGTGTATAGCAATAGGCAAGAGTTGCAGCTGGGGGAAAGGCAATTACGATGCGATTAGGCACGATTTAGGAAGCATAGGAGCGAGAAGGAAACTGAAGGGGATAGGCACATTAGAAATGTGAAGCTTATTCAAGGAAAAGCTACCGTTTGTCCTAGATAAGTATGTACCTGTCAGGCAGGTAGGAAGATGTAGAGTGTGGGAGCCATGGTTTGTGAAGCAAATGGAATCTCTGGTCAAGAGGAAGAAGAAGGCTTATGTTAGGATGAGATGTGAAGGCTCAGTTAGGGCGCTTGAGGGTTAAAAGGTAGCCAGGAAAGACCTAAAGGGAGAGCACAGAAGAGCCAGGAGGAGACATGAGAAGTTGTTGGCGGATAGGCTCAGGGTAAACCCTAAGGCTTTCTATAGGTATTTAAGGAATAAAAGAATGACGAGAGTAAGATTAGGGCCTATCAAGGATAGGAGTGGAAAGTGGTGTGTTGAGCCAGAGGAAATAGGGGAAGCACTAAATTTTTTTCAACAATATTCACTCAAGAAAATGACAATCTTATCGAGGAGAACACTTAGATACAGGCTACTAGACAAGGTGTGATTGAGGTTCACAAGGAGGAGATATTAGAAATACTGCAGAGTGTGAAAGTGGATAAGTCCCCTGGGCCGGGTGGGATTTATCCTAGGTTCCTCTGGGAAGCCAGGGTGGAGATTGCCGAGCCTTTAGCAATGATCTTTAAATCGTCATTGTCTACAGGACTATTGCCAGAAGACTGGAGAATGGGAAATGTGGTTGCCCTCTTCAAGAAGGGGAGTAGAGATAATCCTGTTACTTATAGATCAGTGAGCCTTACTTCAGTTGTTGGTAAAGTGTTGGGAAAGGTTGTAAGGAATAGGATTTATAATAATCTAGAAAAGAATAAATTGATTAGGGATAGTCAGCACGGTTTTGTGAAGGGGAGGTCGTGCCTCACAAACTTTCTTGCGTTCTTTGAGAAGGTGACCACACAGGTAGATTAGAGTAAACCGGATTATGTGGCGCATATGGATTTGAGCACCGCATTCGATAAGGTTCCCCATAGTAGGCTATTGTACAAAATGCGGAGTAATGGGATTGTCGGAGATATAGCACTTTGGATCCGTAATTAGCTTGCTGAAAGAAGAGATTAGTTCATGGTTGATGGGAAATGCTCATCCTGGAGTTCAGTTAGTAGTGGTTTACCACACGGGTCGGTGTTGGGTCCACTGCTGTTCATCATTTTTATAAACGAGCTGGATGAGGGCATAGAAAGGTGGGTTAGTAAATTTGCAGACAACACTAAGGTCGGAGGAGTTGTGGATAGTGAGGAAAAATGTTGGAGGTTACAGAGAGACATAGATAAGCTGCAGAGCTGGGCTGTGAGGTGGCAAACGGAGTTTAATGCGGACAAGTGTGTGGTGATTCACCTTGGTCGGAGTAACAGGAATGCAAAGTACTGGGTGAATGGTAAGATTCTTGGTAATGTGGATGAGCAGAGAGATCCCGGTGTCCAGGTACATAGATCACTGAAAGTGGCCACCGAGGTTGACAGGGTTGTTAAGAAGGCATAGTGTTTTAGCTTTTATTAATAGAGGGGTCAAATTCCGGAACCATGAAGTTATGCTACAGCTGTACAAATCTCTAGTGCGGCTGCGCTTGAAGTATTGTGTACATTTCTGGTCACCACATTATAACAAGGATGTGGAAGCTTTGGAAAGGGTGCAGAGGAAGTTTACAAGGATATTACCTGGTATGGAGGGAAGGTCTTACGAGAAAAGGCTGAGGGACTTGAGGCTGTTTTCGTTAGAGAGCAGAAGGTTGAGAGGTGACTTAATAAAGACATATAAGATAAGCAGAGGTTTAGATAGGTAAGCCTTTGTCCAAGAATGGTGACGGTGATCATGAGGGGGCATAGCTTTAAATTGAGAGGTGATAGACATAGGAGAGATGTCAGAGGTAGTTTCTTTACTCAGAGAGTAGTAAGGGTATGGAATGTTTTGCCTGCAAAGATAGTAGATTCGCTATCTTTAAGTGCATTTAAATCGTCATTGGACAGGCATATGGACGTACATGGAATGGTGTAGGTTAGATGGGCTCAGATTGGTATGACAGGTCGGTGCAACATCGAGGGCCGAAGGACCTGCACTGCGCTGTAATGTTCTATGTTCTATATCATCAAATGATTTTTTTTCGGAATCACCGCCGCTGAAAATCCCGATAGGACATAATCCTGGAGCCCGTGATTTAAAGCCATTGGATCTTTCCCCTGGGTTCTGGAAGCTTCCATTAGTCTTTGTTTATCCCCATAACTATGTAACCGCATGAGGACAGGGTGAGAACGCTGGTCTGAGCCTGACCTGTGCACCGCAACCCGATGAACTGTCTCAGTCTTCATCCGTGTCTCTTCAGTTTCGAAGTGAAGGAATCACTGCAGCCAGTTCTCGAAAAATACTGACTGGCTGACCACCTGCTGTCTGGGCCAGCAGACCGACGATGTGAACATTCTTCATCCTGCCCCTGTTCTCAAGGTCGTCATCATGTTCAGTAAAGATACGGACCTGTTTTTCAACGATGAGGATCCTCTCTTGTGAGGAATTGATCACAGACTCTCTCATGCAGTTTGGCGCTTGACATCGTCCATTTTGTTTCCAAGGCTGTCAAGTTGCTTCTCAAGTTTTTGGAGCGCGTCTGAGAGTGGTCGTGGTTCTAGCCACGGCTGAACTTTTCTTCAATCATGCCTTCAATCATTTTACGTAACTTGATGAACTCAGTGACCAAGACCTGGGTGAGTAACTGGGTCCAGGGAACGAGCAGAGTGGGTTGCAGATATCGCCTCAGGTATGCTCGATGCTTCTGACGGGTGCACCGTGTGTTACGACTTACTCATCCTTTTCCAAATTCTGTCATTTCCACTTGATAAAATGGGATTAATAAAGATTCTATCACCCTTTTAGTGTTGAATTTTTTGTAAATTGCTGGAATAGAGTAGGTTCGGGAACCACTTTGCCCGTGCTGTGATGCAGAGCCCAACAAAGAAGACCTTCTGGATCGCCGCCATCGTGGATTTCTCCTTTAACATTTTATCGATATTATCATTTTGGTTTGCATTATATTCCTGGATGTTCTGGAGAAGTGTGATTTTGTACCACTGTCTACACTTTCCCCCACACTGCAAATTGCTGCCCATTCCTCGATAATCTTTGACTCTGTTGTTGTTTATGAACCTTCTGTCTGTGCCTCAAAAATATTCAATATCTCTGCCTCCAATGCTCTGTTGGGAAGAGAGTTCCAAATAGTCTCACCACAGAGAAAACAAAAATTAACCTCAAGTGAGTGTGAGATTATTTTTGTCTACTTACCTGAGAAAGGATATAATTAATTTGGAAGCAGTTCGGAGATGCTTCACTTCATGTATTCCAGGGAAGAGGTTCTTATATTATGAAGGCTTTAACAGGTTACTCTTGGAATGAGAGGTAATGTTATTGAAACATACAAAACCTAGAGGAGAGTGGATCAGATAGATACCCACTGGGTGTTTGTATAATCCAAACTTCTCGTCATTTTTATAGAATCTCTACAGTGTAGAAGCAGGACATTCCGTCTATCATGTCCACATTGACCCTCTGAACTGTATCCCTCCTGGACTGCCCTCCCGTTCTCTATCCATGTAAACCTGCATTTCCCATCATTAACCTATCTAATGTACACATCCCTGGGCACTATGGGCAATTTAGCATGGATAATCCACTCTAAGCTGCATATCTTTCGACTGTGGGAGGAAACTGGAACACTGGGAGGAAACCCACGCAGACATGGGGAGAATGTTCAAAATCTAGGTTGTCCGAGGTTGGAATTGAACGCAGCTCCATCGCGATGGGAGGTAACAGTGCTAACCACAGATCGACCACGTGGTGCATCCGTTAGTTCTATTAGTTACGTGTGGCTGACTAAAGAAATCTCCCTGTCTTGTTCCTATCGCTGAACCTCACCCAGTCTGAGAACTTTATCATCAGCCAAATCACCAACCTGGTTACATTTAAAATTTGTTGTGAGCAGTGGAGGAGTGGGATGAGAAAAGGAAGCAGTGACACCTTCCAACCTCATTCAGAGCATGAATGAGGAGAAATTCATAAAGAGATATTTCATTCCAGTGGGAATTCTCTTTCCCAGAAGTTTGGGCTGGCCAGATATTTATATTATACCGAGGCTGGCTTTGTCTGTTTGTCTACAGACAGGTGACTCAGGGATAATGGTGCATGGAGAGCAAAGTGCAACTGGGAACGCAATGAGATGTGCCACGACCTTATTTACTGGTGCAGTAGTGCCAAAGGGCCGAATGGCCCCCACGTGTCCCTCAGCCCTGTATTCTGCTGTTCCATTCAGCCCTTCGGACCTGCTACACAGGGCCAGATCGAGGCCAATCCCATGGTTAGGTGCAGTTGTGGAAATGTCCTTGGAAAATGTAGGCTGGGCCAGAAAGTGCCCCCACCACCCCCAATCCCTGTTTCCAGGCTTCCCCTCACTGTAACTTCTGCTCCAAATGTGGGACATATTGCAGCCACAGATATGCTGCGAATACAGCGCCATACTCCACCCAGGGTTAAAACAACAAATCCTCTGCTCTCCCTGAATGCAACATTTTACAACACGATTTCCTGGAAAATAACGCGTTATTTTCCAAAAGCAGAGCGTATTAAATTAATAAATAGGAACAGGAGTAGGTCAATCGGCCTCTCAAGCTTGCCCTGTCATTTAATAAAAGTATAGCTCATATACTCCAGGGCTCAGCCCCACTATCTTGCCGACGCCTTGTATCCCTCCACACCTCTCTGGGTCAGGGAATTCCAGCCATTCACTACCTTCGAAGAGAAGACATCGGTTTGCATCTCAGATTGAAATCGATGTTCCTTATTCGGTATCTATATCCTCGAGTGCGACAGTCTGCCCAGGAATGGAAACAACTTCTCAATATCTACCTTCTCAAGCCCCTGCTGTGTCTTGTATGTTTCAGCAGTATCACTCATCATTCATTTAAACCCCAATGGTTGACCGCCTCACCATTTTAGTGATTCTCAATAACTAAACCCTTTCATCCCAGGAAGCTGCCTAATGTCCCAACCTAGTTACTTGCTGCATCAGCATGCTGACTTTATGTTTCATACACAGGAACCCTCAATCCCTTTGTACTGCTCCTTTTCTGGAAATCCTCTCCATTAAGTAACAAACTGCCTTTTGATTCTGTGTCATCCTCAAACTCGGATGTATATTGCACTCAGTTCCCTCCTTCAGGCTGTCAGTATAGAGTGTAAACAACTGATGCCATCGGACTGATATTTGTGGTACTCCAGCATATTCCCTTATCATAAAGGTCCATTAATCCCGACTCTTCGATTTCTGTGTTAACCAGTTATCACCCCATGTTAATACAATATCCGACGTCCTAGGACTTCTGTTTTGTGGAAGAACTTTTATTTTGTAAAACCTTGTTGAAAATCTCTGGAAAGCCTGGTGTCTACCAGATTCCCTTTATCAAATCCACTTGTTACATTTTCAGGCATCTCCAGAAACACTTTACATGATTTTACCGGGTAAAATATAATTTCCCGTTCACAAACCCACACTGACTCTGCGTGAAGCTTTTCTAAATGTCCATGCTAGGCAAGTTTTCCAAACTATACTAGTCCCATCTGCTTTCATTTGGCCCATATGCCTCTAAGTTTTTCCCAGTCATATGTTTGTCCAAATGAGTTTTAAATGTTGCAGCTGTACTTGCACCTCTCACTCTTCCTCTGGCAGCCCATTCCATACCCACACCACCCTCTGTGTAGAGACGTTGTCCCTTCGTCCCTTTTAAATCTTCCCTCTTACACCTTAAACCCATTCCCTCTATGCCTGAACTCCCCCAGCCCGTGGAAAAGATCTTGGCTATTCACCCTATCCATTCCTCTCATGATTTTATAAATTTCTACAATGTCAGCCTGCAATCTTCTACACTCTATCTGATACTAACTTCAAGAACAAGCATTTAATGATAAGCACTGCACATTTGGAACTTTCTTCAACATGACAGGTAACCAACACTCAGCCCAAACTTCTTACTGTTATTTGTTTTTCTCCATGTTACAATACTAAGGCGGCATGAAACGCTTACTAGTGCCAGTAAGAAGTCAAGCATCTGAATTTCTTTGTCTGAAGGGTGTGATGATCACTATAGTGAATACGTATCTGTGGCCAGCCCTATATAATACCTCATAGTCAACATTCTCCCTCCTGGCCTCCCTATGACCGTGTGTGGTTGTGTCTTCTTTATCTTGCAATCAATAGAGAGAACACCTTTCCCCCATTCACAACTTAATTTAAACCCGTTTTTCTGTATCTTCTCATTCACCACTGCTAAAAGCCCGTTTATCTTTTGTTACACTCTCTTTTCCCTGCAACCCACCCCGCTCTTCCGGCAAGGGATTAAAAGCCCATTTTGCAATTGTATTCAGTTTTGAAGAAGTGTCACACTGGACTGGAAGCGCTAACTCTGTTTCTCTGTCTCTGCAGATGCAGAGAGACGTGCTGAGTTTCACCAGAAATGAATAAGCACAGAACAAATTTTCAATTAAACAAAGACTATGGATACTGGAAATAAGACTATAAAAATGTTGGATATACTGGGAGCTTTATAGAAGGGTCACTGGACCTGAAATTTTAACTCTGCATTCACTACAGAAAATGCTGCAACATCTTTAGAAATTTCTTCAGCAATTTCTGTTTTTGAACAATTTCCAATGATGTATGTTAAAGATGCCCAAACATCTTGCCCACCATGGAGCGCCATACACTGGGAACTGAACGCATGGTGCAGAAGTTCGTTGATTCTGAATTTGCGTAAGGTTGGCATCACTGACACTATAGAGCTCTGAATCATGGTCAGGGAGAAAAACAGAGGGAAACACGTTCACTTCGAACACAGAACATGGCACTTTGGAAAGGAGAAGATTCGGATTAGTACCTTAAATGGATTGAGTTTCTGCAAAAATTTGGAGGCCTGGCACCAAGGAAAGACTTCCAGCAGAATAAGAATATGAAAATGGAAGCATTTCCACATCATAAACCAGAGTAGGTCACTGAATACAGGGCTGATGGGTGAATGGGTCTCGGTGTGAAATGGGGAACAGTCAGTAGAATTGAATTGTAAATATTCAGGCTTAAACTGGATTATCATCTGATGATGTAGATCACAGCAGCAGAAGAAGCAGAATTGTTTTCAATGACAATCTGTAACTATTTCCTCAGGATAATCCATCCGTCCACCATTACCCTCAAGCCGATCCATGGGTCAGTGACGAGTGTGGGTAAACATGCCAGGGTCGGATCACGTGCACCTAAATCTGATGACAACACATTAATGCGACCACTCTTGACTGGTTACACTCCAAACAACAGGACGAACATCTGATGCAGAGGGAGAAATGATCCCAAGCCTAACAAATCAGATCTAAGCTCTGTCGGCCTGTCAAATCCATGCATAAAAGTCGATGGACCATTAAATAACTTACTGGAAGAGAGGACTCCACGAATATCCGCATCCTAAATAAAGGAACAGCCCTGTCCGTCAGTGTAAAAGATGCAGTATCTGCACCATCCTCAGCCAGATGCGTTGAGTCGATTGTCCACTTCACCCTCGTCATGATGCACACAGAATTACAGATGGCAGTCACAAACCAATTCGATTCACTGCACGTGAGATGAAAAAAACAGCTGAACACAGTAGATACGACATAGTCAATGGGCCCTGACTCTATTCCTACAGTAGGACTGAAGACATGTGCTGCACAACAAGTCCTGTCCCTGGGGAAGCTGTTTCATTCCAGCTCCAACTCTGACATCTCCCTGGCATTGTGGATAATTCCTCAATTATGTCCAATCCGCTAAGAGGAGAATTACTGCAATCTGACTATTTAATTGTCCTTCAGTCCCATCACGACAGTTAAATTGGTGGGAGTTCTTTTTGACAGAGCTGTCAAGCAGCACAGAAATGATCTGCTCAGTGTGGTTTCCGACAGGTCCCCATGTGGAGATGGTGCTGTTGTGGAAATGTCACTGGATTACTAATCCAGACCAGACTAATGCTCTGGCAGCTGGTGGAAATTAAAAACAATTAATAAAATATCAAGATCTAAACTCTGGTGTCAGTAATAGTGATCTTGTGTGCAACATCAATTGTAAACATCGATCTCCTTCCCCAATATACTTTCAGGAAGTGAATCTCTCATGCTTTCCTGGTCTGGCCTAAAAGTGACTCCAGAAACACAGACATGTGATAAACTCTTTAATGGTCTCTCAATCGGCCAAGCAAGACACTTAATTATATCAAACTGCTCTAAGGTCTTAAAGGATGAACCTATAACGAACACCAGGCCCCAGCCTCGTTATTAGAAAAGGGAAATAGGAAACACAATCCCGTCTAGCCTGCAGAGATCTCCTTCCTAACAGCTGAGAGCTTGTGACAATATTTGCAGAGCTTTCCCACAGACTGCACAGAAACATTGTGACAGGAGTAGGTCATGCAACATATTGAGCTTTCCCTGTGCTCGTTACTGGCCGAACATCTCCTCATTGCCGTTTTCCCCATAAAATATTCATATCCCTTAATATGTTTAAACATTGTGAAATATAAAAAGAGAACTTCTGTAGGGCCTTCAGACCATCAGTTTTGCTCCTCCATTCAATATACAGGCAGTTCTCTGATAACGCGTGTTGATTAAATACAATTTGGCTGCAATGTGATTCGTGCATCTTTTTCTATAAAGTGAATTCCCATTCACTGTGACGCGATTCCTTGCTGGGAAGCAGCTGAACAGCAAAACCCTGCCTCAGGATCCTCTCTCTGCAAAATGTACCAACAACGTGTTCAACTAAAACAGGAATGCAATGCGCTCACGAAGGCTTGAAACTGAGCCTGAAACTGGAAATTGTAGACTACATTTAGAAAGAACTTTATTCCAAACTGTGGAGAGAATCTTGAGGAGACCTGGAATTCCCCATTGGCATCACGTGGTCAGTCAACCCCCACGTGCTTTCTGGTGAAAGGTACAGTGCTCCAGTGAGTGACTGTAGTGTGAAAGTGTTACATTTACAGCACTGTTCCATTACAGCATGTGATTTAAAGATTTATTTAGACTGTCCTAGTGTGTGTGTTGGACCAAATTTAATTTTTGGTTTTTAATTATATTTTTGGGGCTTCGCCCCTGACCCTCTTTTTACCATAGACCCATTTTTAATATTGCACGATTTTCGACAACACAGTGTTGCCCAGAAACACAGCTACCGCGTTATTGGAGAACAACCTGGACTCATAGCTGATCTTCTATCTTCACACCGTATTCCTGCTCTGTCCCTGTCCCTTTAGTTTCCAGAAATCCTTATTTATATTCAGCGCCATGCCTTCCACTCTCTGGGAGAGCGTACCCCTGGTTCACCAGTCTCAGAGTGCAGACATTTATTCTCACCTCAATGCAAAGTGACCTGTCTATACCTGATATTGTGGCCCCTTGCTTTAGACATCCGAGCCAGGAGAATTACCATCCCCGTTTCCAATCTGTCTCGCCCAATCAGAGTGTTATATACTTCACTGAGATCTCCACTCATTTTCCTAAACTTAATGGAACACAAGTCCAGTCCCTGCGAACCCAGATCCCACAACAAGTCTGTCATCCCAGAGATCAGTCTGCTCATCCTTTACTGCTCTCTCTCAATATCTGGTTTGTCCTCTATTAGAAACAGAGATCAAAACTGCACACAATGCTGCAGAATGTTCGAGATGGTGTCTCACCAAGGCCCTGTACAGCTGCAGTAAGATATTCTTACTCATGTACTCAAATCCCACTGCAATATTGCTTTCAGTGACTGGTGTACAGTGAGATCCAGATTCCTTTCAATGTTACAGCTCCCCACTTGCAGGGTCTATATACACTGGTCAGCGCGCCAATGCCATTCCCAGTATTGACCCCTGGATTCAGAACTCACTGCCTTACATGGACTCGGAGGACTGTACAGAAATAAACAAAAATGTAGCTTAAGGTACTTTATACAGCAACATTTTTCACAACTGATAGTCTGCCATTCTATTGTTCCCATCAAAGGATACAACATCATATCTCTCCCATTGGTCTCCATCTGTCAGGTATTTGCCCAGTCATTTCACTTGTCTCAGTCACCTTAGAGCTTTTTTACATCCTTCTCACCACTCACAAGCTGATATTGTTTCGTGCTATCAGCAAACTTGGGAATATTGCATTTGAGACGCACAACCAAATATATGATGTGTATTGGCAATAGCTGGCGCCCAAGCCACGATCCTTGCTATATCCTCCTAGCCTACCATAAAAAAACATTGTTTTATTCCTACTCACTGTTTCCTGCCAGCTCTGCCCTTCGAAAACTACCATGTATTAGCCCCAGTCCCACAGGATTCGAATTTGAACAATAGGCTTGGGGCTTTATCAAAACTCTTTCTGAAATTCCACTCGTACTGCACTGACAGCTTCTACATAATTTTGCTAAAAGTCACTTTCTCAAATATGATTCCCATTTCATAAATCTCTCTTGACTTTGTCAATGCCCATTAATTTCAGTCCAATACTTCCTCTAAACTGTTTCGTTGATAATTTCATTCTATTCCCTTTTTCTCACCAGACTAAAGTTCCCTAGTATTGCTAGGAAGCTTTATTTTTTGTTTTGTTTTCCTCTGTGAATGCATAACTGAAGTATTTGCTCCATTGTTCTGCTATTTCCCGGTCCTCAATTCTCTGGTATTAAACTGCAGGAAAGCTGCACATTTTTTTTCTCTTAATTTTGCCATTGACATATTTTCAGAAAATATTGCAAGTTCTGCCTGATAAACTTTGTGAAGATATTCATCAGAAACCTATCAATTCCTATTTTAAGGTACTCAGTGATTGGCCTTCCATAGCCATACAATCACAGAAGCAAAGACTCTGGACTATCGGAAATACAGCACGGTCTACATTAGACCCACTTTCCAACACAATAACGCCCGCCCACTCACCCTCTCCCGCCATCCCCTTTCTCACCTCCCTCTCACCCTCCCCTCCTTCCTTCCCCTCTCTCGACCTCTCCTCTCTCTTGCCCTCCCATTTCTCACCCTCACCCCTCTCTCACTCTCCCCTCCCTCCCCTCACTCGCCTTCTCCCTCCCTCACGCCCTCCCCTCCCTCCCTCCCCTCTCTCGCTGAATGAGGCCATTCAGCCCCTTCAGTCACTTACACAGGAACAGGAGGAGGCCATTCAGCCCCTTGAGTCACTAACACAGGAACAGGAGGAGGCCATTCAGCCCCTTGAGTCACTTACACAGGAACAGGAGGAGGCCATTCAGCCCCTTGAGTCACTTACACAGGAAAAGGAGGAGGCCATTCAGCCCCTTGAGTCTATTACACAGGAACAGGAGGAGGCCATTCAGATCCTTGAGTCACTTACACAGGAACAGGAGGAGGCCATTCAGCCCCTTGAGTCAATTACACAGGAACAAGAGGAGGCCATTCAGCCCCTTGAGTCACTAACACAGGAACAGGAGGAGGCCATTCAGCCCCTTGAGTCTCTTACACAGGAACAGGAGGAGGCCAGTCAGCCCCTTGAGACTCTTACACAGGAACAGGAGGAGGCCATTCAGCCCCTTGAGTCACTAACACAGGAACAGGAGGAGGCCATTTAGCCCCTTCAGTCACTTACACAGGAACATGAGGAGGCCATTCAGCCCCTTGAGTCACTTACACAGGAACAGGAGGTGGCCATTCAGCCCCTTGAGTCACTAACACAGGAGCAGGAGGAGGCCATTCAGCCCCTTGAGTCACTTGCACAGGAACAGGAGGAGACCATTCAGTCCCTTGAGTCTCTTACACAGGAACAGGAGGAGGCCATTCAGCCCCTTGAGACTCTTACACAGGAACAGGAGGAGGTCATTCAGCCCTTGAGTCACTTACACAGGAACAGGAGGAGGCCATTCAGCCCCTTGAGTCATTTACACATGAACAGGAGGAGGCCATTCAGCCCCTTGAGTCACTTACACAGGAACAGGAGGAGGCCATTCAGCCCCTTGAGACTCTTACACAGGAACAGGAGGAGGCCATTCAGCCCCTTGAGTCATTAACACAGGAACAGGAGGAGGCCATTCAGCCCCTTGAGTCACTTACACAGGAACAGGAGGAGGCCAATCAGCCCCTTGAATCATTTACACAGGAACAGGAAGAGGCCATTCAGCCCCTTGAGTCACTTACACAGGAACAGGAGTAGGCCACTCAGCCCCTTGAGTCACTAACACAGGAGCAGGAGGAGGCCATTCAGCCCCTTGAGTCACTTACACAGGAACAGGAGGAGACCATTCAGCCCCTTGAGTCTCTTACACAGGGACAGGAGGAGGCCATTCAGCCCCTTGAGTCACTAATACAGGAGCAGGATGAGGCCATTCAGCCCCTTGAGCCACTAACACAGGAACAGGAGGAGACCATTCAGCCCCTTGAGTCTCTTACACAGGAACAGGAGGAGGCAATTCAGCCCCTTGAGTCACTTACACAGGAACAGGAGGAGGCCATTCTGCCCCATGAGTCACTTACACAGGGATATCAAGAGGACACCATCAGTCCCTCAACGCTCTTACACAGGGACAGAATGAGGCAATCAATGCTGATTCCAGATGAAATGCTTATGCCTGAAACAATGATTCTTCTGCCCCTCGGACCCTGCCTGACCTGTTGTGCTTTTCCAGCACCACTCCTGACTCGGAGTTCCAGTATCTGCCGTCCTCACTGTCTCCTGATTAATGCTCTAACATGATGAACACATGGAACAGAGGCTGCACAGACTGCTCCATGTTGTTCCTGATGGCTATGTTTCTGATTATATATACGTGGGACTTTAACGTGTTTTTTTCGCAGTGAGGACAGAAGCGAAATGCTTTGTGTGAAGTCTCAAGGAGGCACCTTCCATCTCCGACAAGACAGCCTGGTGTTCTCTATGTAGAGCGGAAGCTGTTGGTAATGGCTATCTGTTTCAGAAGGAAGGTATTGTGGCTGCTGTTGGAGATTGTGAACAACATGGCGTTCAGTGCAGGGTCACACAATAACTGCTTATTAATGTGGTGAGGTGTTAATTAAGGCTTAGAAACAATTAGGAAAGCCATGTTGGACTGATTAATGGACTCTCTGAGAGCAAATAATGCTGATCTTGTTCATGTTGATCTTGTCTAGTGCACGTCCTGTTCAGTGTAACCTGTATGCCTTACTCTGTCCAAGTCTATTTCCACCCTATGATCTGTCTGGCCTTGCTTACTATGATCAGCCTCCACTGCTCATAAATAAAGTGCTACCTTGTACTGACGTACACGTGACAATAAATCAAACCAATCAAACATGGGTAAAGTATGGTATTTCTCAACGTATCAATGTCTCTTCTGGAAAGAAGAGATCGCAACCAATTCTCAAGTTTCAGTGCAAGCATCTCTATTCTCTCATAGCTCTACAGATTAACCATTCTGTTTCTTCACTCTCATTTCATGATACAAACATCTGTGTCTGTGATAACGAGATTATTGCTTACAAAGGAGATCAAATCTGTAGAGATTTTCTCAATCATCTCTCGGCATGGATTCATAATTGTAGGAATATGGCTTTACTTAGATTCTTGAATCAGTCGGCACAGAGCAGTAGATGTATTCGGTATAGATTTCAGTAAGGCCTTTGATTAGGTTCCACATGATAGACTGCTCTGGAAGGTTCGATCGCATAGAATGCAAGGGGAGCAGGCAAATTGGATCCACAATTGGCTTGATGTTAGGGAGGAGAGGTTAATAGTGGAAGAATGCTTGTAGGACTGAAATCTTGTAACGATTTTTTATTCATTTTTTTCTGGATGAGTGCATTGCTGGATAGGCAGCATGTATTACCCATCATAATTACCCACAGGGCAGATAAGGGCCAAGAACATTGTTGTGGGTCTGGAGTCACATGGAGGCCAGACCAGGTAAGGATGGAATTTTCCTTACCCGAAGGATATTAGTGGACCAGTGGAGAAACTTAGCGGTTAGTGCTGGGCCCTTTACTGTTTGTTATCTCTTACCAATGACGGGAATGAGATTGTAACAAGCATGATGATTAAATTTTCAGATGACACTGAAATATTCAGAATCGCAGACAGTGAGGAAGGTTATCAAAAAATGCAGCAAGACCCTGAAGTGGACCGAGAACTGGCAAATGGAGTTTAACATAGATAGGTGTGAGGTCTTGCATTTTGGAAAGACAAATCAAGGTAGGTGTTTCATGGTGAATGGGAGGGCCTTAACGGGGGTGAGTGGACAGAGAGACTTTGAAGTTCAGGTTCACGGTTTTCTAAAAGTGGAGTCACAGGCCGGCAGAAGGCTTTTGGCACACTGACCTTCATCAGTCAGGGGATTAATTATAGAAGTTGGGAAGTTATACAAGACATTGGCGAGGCCACACGTGAAGTATTGTGTTCAGTTTTTGTCACTTTGGTATAGGAAGGATGTTATTAAACTAGAAGCAATGCAGAAGAAATTTACAAAGATGTTGCCACAACCCAATGGCAGGAGTTAAAGGGAGAGTTTGGATATTCTCAGACTTCTTCTTTAGAACAGAGGAGACTGAATGGGGAAATTATAGAGGGATATAAGATCACGACGGGCATGGATATGGTGAATGCTTGAAGGAAATGGACCACTTTCAAGGAAATGTGGTAGTGTGTATTGATATTTACGATGTGGAGGTCGAACCCCTCTGTTAATTAAAGCAAACACCCAGAAAAGCTCACTTTGCTGCGTAATTTGTTAATATATGATTGACAAAACGCTGACATGCCACTATTTAAAGAAAAATAAGAATTCACTTTCTTAACTTTAATAGTCATCATTAACAACAACTATTCACAAATACAGGATCCCCTTTTCTTAACTGTTGTCTATCTGACTCCACCTCGAAAAAAACGCTGTTCCTATGACCCATGTCTGAAACATTACATTCAATTAATCTCAAGACCACAGTGTCTCTGCCTCCTCCGCTGTCTTCACTCTTCCAGCTGCTGATATCCATGGGTCATATTCCTTTGTTTTTAAGTGCAACTAGTTTTTACATGAAAACGTATCTGAGGGAGTGTTTTAGGTGGCCAGTTACCTCTCCGGCTCTACAGCAGTTGCTCTGCTGTTCAATGGTAGTTACTCTGCATTTAGATTTCAAAGTGCCAGGTGCATATACTCCTCACGACACATTAGATTCTCATAATTTGATTATTTTCACGTGTCGGAACAATGATATTCAAATACCATTGACTTCTGGTATCCTGGGCATTATTTAAACTAATTCTTATCAAAACAGCAACCAAAACTCAGGTATCCATTTACCAGACAATTGTTACATTTGGAAAAGCCTGACCATTAGCTGGCAGTTCTGGCTGTACATTATATTCAGCAAAATCAGTTCTGTCTGAAAGTGACCAGACATGCTTTCAGATGCATAACACCTTCCCCCACCCCCGTCCTTTTCAGGAAAAAGAAATGAAAGTTCAGTATGAAAAGATGGCTTCATTTCTTTTCCAGTAATTCTGAATTCCAAAACTACGAAATACAGAAATAATTAATCTAACTTATATCTTTCATATTAATTCTGCACACATATGTAACATTGCAATATTCAAATGTAATCTGGACTTTTTCATTTAAATCTGCGATAACATATCTGCTATCACAATTGTATGGCCCACAACATGGATATTTTGGCAATTAAAAGTCGATAACGTCAGACTCCAATGAAATATTTACATATTTTAGTCTTTAAATCTTTCAAAAAATTCAAAAGGATTGTAGTTTTATACATTCATCTCCGACAACCCGTTTGTCACATAAACAATCATGTATTGTTAGGCCAGTACCAAACTCAATAATCTTCTTTCAATTGTGGAGCACTTTCTTTCTGGTGGGTGTTCGGTTTCTTTTTGACAGATAGCCAATTGGCCATTCCATTCCATTATCATGTTCCTGCATCAATACCTCTCCAAACCCTTTATCACTA
The DNA here is from genome assembly GCF_020745735.1 of Hemiscyllium ocellatum. Lineage (NCBI taxonomy): Eukaryota > Metazoa > Chordata > Chondrichthyes > Orectolobiformes > Hemiscylliidae > Hemiscyllium > Hemiscyllium ocellatum. The sequence continues at coordinate 326,723 of NW_026867475.1, forward strand.
GAACAATCGCAACTTTGAAGTGTTTCAAAATATTTGGTGTAGCTAAAACTGGTGCGGTAGTTAATGCTGCTTTTGAATTCTCAAATGCCTGCTGGAACTGTTCTATACACCAACATTTTATGTCTTTTTCAGTAAACCCATCAGCAGTTCCACAACCCTGCTAAAGTTTTGAACAAGCTTCCAATGGAATCCACTCAGTCCCAAAAATCGAAACTCCTCTTTCATCGAGGATGGTTGTGGAAATTCCTCAAAGCCCTTCGTCTTTGTGTTCCATGGGGTCAACCTTCTATGTACAATGTAATGCCACAATAACTTCACTTCTGCCTTCGCAAGTTCTGTTTTCTTCTCATTTATTATCAGTTTTCCTTCTTGCAATCGTGCAAGGAGCTCTGCCAACTGTAACATGTGATCTTTCCATGACTTGCTAAAGATCACTGCATCTAACAGATAAACTGCACAATTTGTTATTCTGGTCACAACTCTGTTCATGAGTCTTTGTAATGTGGCTGGTGCATTATTCATTCCAAAGAGCATCACTTTGAATTGAAGTAGCCCTTTAAGGTGACAAACGCAGAAACGTATTTCACTTTCTCTTATAAAGTTGCCTGTCGTCTGCAGGAGTGTTGTTTATCAGAACAACATTCTCTACTTCCACCCCATACACAAAAGCATAAGTCCTCCCATCTTGGTTCTGCAAATGTCCTCATACTGCTGCAATGAAAATCAACTGGGTTCATTGCTCCTGCAACAGACATCTCGCTATCCAATCCCACTCCTCAAGGACTTCCTTGTTAATTAAAGGATTGTGCGTCACATCAAACTCCATGACATCCGTATTTGATCCTCACTCTGCAGGGCAGTGACTACCAGCTGTTTCCACAGTTCCTTACCCCAATATTTGTAAGATTACAATGTATTCACATTACGTACCTGCTATCTTTTTTATATCCAGCATTTTTACCAAACAGTTTACCTGACTCTACTTCTCCTCCATTTGGAAGGGGAAACTAAACCTGGATTTGAAGAGATTTCCCACTATTGGTGGCAAACCCACGAAAAGATATAGCATCAATTTTCATACTTTGTACCTGCCACTTACTCCATTCTATGCTCTACCCTCTTCATGCGCTGTTTAACTAACTCACATACTCTAATCTCTCACTCACCTCAGATACATATTCCAAGTGTGAAATCTCCAACTTTGGTCAGTTTAATTTCTCTTTAATTAATTCCAAAAGACCTTACACTTCATGTCCGAATACTAACTCAAAGGGAGTAAATTGAGTAGATCGGGGCATCTCTAATGGCAAACAATTTAATGGGACACCTTTATCCCAATCATTTGGCCAACCCTGACAGTACGCTGTTAACATGGTCTTCAGCACCTGATGCCAACTTTCCAAGGCTCCATGTGATTCAGGATGGGACGCACTTGATTTGAAGTGTTGTATACCTAAGCTACCCATGATTTACTTAAACAGCCGAATGGTAAAGTGACTCCCTTGAACTGATGGGAACTCTCTGGGTAACCTGTACTGGGTAAGGACAGATACGAACCCCTCCACCACCCATTTTGCTTAATAATCTTAATGGAATTGTCTCTGGTAATCTGACAGACACATCCATTATGTTTAGGAAATATTTATTTTCGCTTTTAGTTTAGAAAGAGGGCCTACACAAATAATCATAACCCACGTGAAAGGTCCGCTGAATGCAAGAATTGGCAACAAAGACTCTGGTTTTTCGTCCTGCCTGTGGCTTACCTACAATTCGGCATGTATGACACATACAGCAAAGAATAAACATGTCCTTGTGCATTCCAGGCCAGTAGAAATGATTGCATACATTAGCCTGAATCTTCCAGGTGACCTCCTGCAGGTAGTTCATGTGATCCCGGTAACACTTCCTGTCTGTATGCGATCGCCAACACAATCTGGTCAAATTTGGCCCATTTCTCCTGTGCAATAACTTGTTGTGGATTCCATTTTCATTTAGGACTCTATCGCTCTATTGTCGTTGCTAACGCTCGACAATATATTCTGATTCCTTTTCTAACTCGACATCAATTTATGTAAATTTCTGTTGTCAGGCCATTAGCCTTTCAGGACTAAACACCTCTGCTCATCCCTCTGCCTGATCAGGTTTTTCCTGCACTATTACATGAACAGCGGGCCAGCTAATGACACTTCCGCTTCTCTGTCTTTCTCTTTACTTTTTGCTTCTTGCTGTAACCTATGACAGTGAGATCTTGTTATTACACAGTCTGGAAAATTTCCTGGGTATTTGCCTTTTAACTCATCAAACCCCTGGTCTTCAATTGACTTCGCCACGACAAGAGGTGTCACTCCCACCTTGGATCCTGCTAAATTGTTCTCAATAATAAAGCGTTATTTCTGAAACAAACGGTCTGTCAATCACTCCCACTGTTACGTCCCCAATCTTGATTTGGATCCCTAACCCGGTCTTACACAGGGGAGCACTACATTTCTGTTTGCATTCCACAAATGATCACTCTCTCAGGTAACATGTCAGAAAGAGTACAAATACTTTCATCATTTACTCTTAGATGCTGAGAGAATGTGAGGATTACAGATACTGGAGATCACGGTTGAAAGATGTGGCGCTGGAAAAGCACAGCAGGTCAGGCAGCAACCAAGGAGCGGGAGAATCGACGTTTCAGGCATAACCCCTTCATAAGGCAACTGGGAGATGGGGGTAAAGAGTTCTGAGAGATACGTCGGTGGGTGGGGGAGGATCTGGGCAGAAGGTAACTTGGAAGGCGATAGGTAGATGCAGGTGGGGGGTGATGGTGAAAGGTCAGAGGACTGGGTGAAAGTGGATGGTAGTAGGACAGCTGGGACCCTCCAAGCACACGGCATCAACGTCAACTTCACCAATTTCCAATTCTCCCCTCTCCCAATCTCATCCCAGATCCAACCTTTCAACTCAGCATCACCTTGTTCTACTCTCCTGACAGTCCACCTTCCTTCCCACATGTCCACTCCACCCTCCTCTCTCACTTATCACGATCATTCACACTTTCATTTTCCTATCGCATTCCCACTGACCTTCCCCTCAGCCCCACTTCTACCCTCCTAGTTATCTTTTACCCCCTTTTCACCCCCGCCCACCTGCCACTTTGCAGATGATATGTCGATGTTCAGACACTGCCTTACCTGTTGTGCTCTTCCAGTGCCACAAGTTTTGAATAATAGAGACTGAGCAGATCCCGTATCTCACAGAGTTATACCTTGTTATCCTTCTCCCCCTGTTCTTTCTGAGTAAACCTTCTCCCTAGAGGTGATTTTTTTTATAGAGATCAGGTACTAACTGCATACCCGTCCCCTGCCTAAGCTGAGCACTCTACTGCAGCTCTTCAACTTTTCTTGTGGTTCCTTTACTACTTCCACTAATGCCACTGGTTTAGCCTCTTTTACCACATTTTTTACCACAGTGCCTTTCTTCAACGACTTGCATTGTGACTTTGTCTATCCCACTTATTGCAGTGAAGACAGCTTTTTCTAGTGCCCTTCTTAAACCACCTGCACTGTAATTCTATGTGTTACACTCCGGTATTGTGAAAACACCTGAGGCTTTTCACCTCCTTTCAAGCCTCTAGGGCTTATTTATTAACCGAAATAAACCATTCCCAGTGTGCTCTCGATCTTTGTTTTGTAGAGTAGGATCTTCCCTTCTCCCAATTTCTATCCCTCACAGGAGGGAGATCCTACCTGAAGCTAAATTGCAGCTCATGCACCAATGCGTATTGACCTGCCATCTCTGCCGTGCTTCTCACTTCTCGAACTTGCTGTTCATTCGCACGAACTCTGATCACCTTTGGAAGTGAGTCTTTAAATTCCTCCAGCAAAATAATCTGCCTTGTCTATTTTTAAGGCCCATGTTCATCTATCAAATTGACTATGTTTAACTCTTTCAAACTCAATCTAAGTCTGACCTGGTTCCATTATTACGTTTCTAAATCGTGCTCAATATACTGCTGGTACCAAATGTTCGCCCTTCCTCTGTCTTTCTAAACTTTATTGGCAAATTTGGAAGCATTTTCAAATCCCAGAACCTCTTTAGTAATGTCAAATCCCATTTCTCTCACTTTTCATTTAATCATCCACATGTAACCAAAACTAAACATATTTTCCAACCTAAGTTTTATTTAAAGATCTTTGACAATAATTGCCAAGTGTTGGAATCTGCTGAGACCTTTTATTCACCTAATCTGTTCACATATGTCCCAATCCTGAATGACAAGCCCTTAAACTGTTATGACATTGACGTCGAACCCCTAGGTTAATAAAAAACAAACATCAAAAAAACTTATCTCGCCTAGTAATCTATTAAAACATGAGTGACAGAGAACTCCCAAATTCCACCAAAGAAAAATAACAATTTATTGAATGAACACGAATAGTGAACATCAAACAACAACTATTCACATGTACAAGACAACCTTTTCTTAACTACTTCCGATCTGACTACAACTCCAAATATATGCTGTTCCATTAACCCACTTATTGAACATTACATTAACGTAGTCTCAACATCGCACAGTCTCTGTTGTCCTGTTGTCTTCAGTCTTCCAGCTGCTGATGTCCCTGGGTCATCTTCTTTCTGTTTTATTTTAAAGTAAATCAAGTATATTGGAAAGAATTTTTTTTTTCTAATTTGAGACCAAAATGTTAGCTGTCCAGTTGGCTTTCCCATTAATTTTCAAAATACCAGGTTTATATCCTCCCCATGACATATTCAATTATCACTGTTTGATTGGTTTCTAGATGTTAAACAATAAAGTTTATCTTCCAGTGGTTTCTGGCATCCTGGGCATGATTCAAATTAATTGGTTACATTTTAAAGTAAATTTTGGAATCACAAGTAAGAGTCACAACACTCTCTCTACTGGATGTGATAGATTAGGGGGCATTCTTCTTTCTGCCCAGGTATGTTAGATATCTACCCCGTTTATCACCAGACTCAAATAACCTCTGTTTCGCAAGGGAGATTTCCCTCTTTGCTGTCTGGGTGAGCCCAGAATTCAAACTAGCTCTGAGGGCTGTAATCTGCTGCAACTTGGTTACAGACGGTCTGGCAAGGTATGCTGTTTCAGCTGCCTTCAGGCAAGCCTCGAGCATATGCAGCTTCTCTGCCTTCTGGCACTTCTGGGTCACCAAGTAAGAAATAATCAAACTCCTCGCACAGGCCTTGGCAGTCTCCGAGACCGCCGACGTATTACTGGCTGTACCCAAATTAATTTCCCGAAAATTTTTAAATTCCCCCGAAAAATATTCAATAAACTTGCTATCCTTCAGAAAGAAAGGAGCCATGTGCCAGTGCCGTGAGTTTGTCCCATCTCCACCGGCCTTTACCTCCATGTACACTGCTGCATGGTCAGAAATGTCTCTCTTCCAAATTCTGGAGGACAGCACCGAATTCAAAAAGGTCAACAGAGCAAAAAAATGCCAATTCTCGAAAAGCACTTACGTGGCTGACAGAAAAAGGTGAAGTCCCTCTCCTCAGGGTGGGGACAACTCCACACACTTACCATTCCCAGCTCCCTGTTCAGGTACACCAACTGCCTGGATTGCGGGGACGTACCTGCAAGACCCCGAGGCTTCCTGTCCCCTGTTTCTGTATGAAGTGCCCCAAGGGCCAGCATCCAGGAAAGGGCATCTGTTAAAAATTTGAGGACGCAGGATACATTCAAATTCTCATACATATTTCCATGTATTAAAACTTTACGAATCAAAAACCACCCATATTCATTCTTAATTTGGTCTCACAGCTGAAATAGAAGATTCTTCTTGATGAGTTAGTAACCACTCTGCTTTTCAAATTAAAGGATGAGAAAAACCACAAGTCTGAACACTGAGACCGAGCGGTGAGGAGAGAAGGCAGGGTGAAGCGAGGGCTGCCGGCAAGGTAAGGGCTAAATTTATATTTGGGCAGTGGCTAAACCCGAGATACTGCACATGTAGCATCACCCTCCCACCCCTCTACTCCCACCGGAACGGGAAGACTCAGTAAGGTAAGGCTTTTATTTTTATCTTTATCTTTCTTTTTCATATATTTAAGTGCGTTATTTGGGTTAAGTTAGTTAATATAAAGCTATGCTTCCCATAGCAGGGGACCTCAGACCGTGGCACGTGCCTCTTGCTTGAAGTGGGAGCTTAGGAACGTGTCTGACATTCCTGACTCTTTCATCTGCAAGAAGCATGTCCAGCTGCAGCTCTTGTTTGACCGCATGACGGCCCTGGAGCTGTGGATGGACTCCCAGTGGAGCATGCGCGATACTGAGGAGGTAGTAGCACGTTTAGTGAACTGGTAACGCTGCAGGTTAGGATTGCTGACGGAGACAGTGAATGGGAGACCAAAAGGCATAAAAAGAGTAGGAAGGCAGTGCAGGTGTCCATTGCGGTCATCTCCCTCCAAAACAGTTCTACCATTTTGGATACTGTTGGTGAAGATGGCTCACCAGGGGACGGCAGCAGTTGCCAGGATCATGGCACCGTGTCAGGTACTGCTGTTCAGAAGGGCGGGAAAAACACTCGTAGGGCCATGGTTATGGGGGATTCTATTGTAAGGGGAATAGATAGAATGTTCTTGTGGCCGAAAACAGGACTCCCAGATTGTATGTAGCCTCCAAGGCGCTCAGGTCAGGAATGTCACCGATTGACTACAGAGCATTCTAAAAGGGGAGGGCGCACAGCCAGTTGTCTTGGTGCATATAGGCACCAACGATATAAGTAGGAAGCAAGATGAGGTCCTGAAAGAAGAATTCAGGTAGCTAGGAGAGAATTTAAAGGGTAGTGATCTCGGGAATACTACCAGTGCCACATGCAAGCCAGTGTAAAAATGAAAGAATAGGCAGGATGAACACGTGGCTTGAGGGATGGTGTAGGAGGGAGGGACTTAAATTTGTTGGACATTGGGACAGGTTCTGGGGAAGGTGGGACTATTACAAAATGGACGGTCTACATCTGAACCAGACCGGAACCAACATCTTTGTGGGAGTTTTTGATCCTACTGTTGGGGAGTTTGTAAACTAATGTGGCAGGGGTCTGGGAACCAGTCGATACTGGAGATTGTAAGAATTGTGAAGATGGCATTAATAAATGGAAGGGTAGGCAGAGAGCGGATGAGCACAAATATCTGGTGGCATGAAATACGACTACTTTCATGCAAGGAGTATAGTGTGTAAGGCAGATGAACTTAGGGCTTGGATTGGTGCCTGGGAGTATGACATTATTGCAATCACAGAGACTTGGTTCATGGAAGGGCATGATGATTAACAATGAAATGTTTCAGGATATAAACCATTCAGACAGGACAGAAAGGGAAGCAAAGGGGGGCGGGTGGGTGGGGTGGAGTTGCATTGCTGATCAAGGACGATTTCATGGCTATGCTAAAGGAGCACACTATGGAGGTCTTGGGTAGTGAGGCATTATGGGTGGAGCTGAGAAATAAGAATGGCACAGTTACATTGTTGGGGCTGTATTACAGACGTCCCAACAGTGAGTGTGGGGTAGAAGAACAAATATGTTAACAGATTATGGAAAGATGTAGAGGCAATAGGGGAGTGGTGATGGGAGATTTTAATTTTCACAACATTGACTGGGATACACTTAACGTCTGGATGGGATAGAATTTGGAAGAATTCCAGGCAGGTTTTCTCCTGCAGTATGTCAATAGTTCGACGAGCGAAGGGGCCACATTGGAACTGATACTGGGGAACGAGCCAGGACAGGTGGTAGAAGTTGCGGTGGATGATTTCTTTGGGAACAGTGACCACAATTCTATAAGTTTCAGAATATTCGCAGATAAATTAGAAAGTGGACCTAAGGGAAGAGTACTAAACTGGGCCAAGGACAATTATATCAATATTAGACTGGAACTCGGAAATGTGGATTGGACACAGCTATTTGAAGGGAAGTCCACATTTGCGATGTGGGAGGCTTTCAAAGTTAGGTTAAAGATAGTGCATGATAGGCATGTCCCGTTGATGGCAAAGGATAGGAGGGGCAAAATTCATGAACTGTGGATGACAGGAGAAATTGTACGACTAGCAAAGAGGAAAAGGGAAGCATACATAAGGTCTAGGCAGCTAAGAACAGAATGGACCCTGGAGAAATATCAGAAGAGTAGGACAAGTCTTAAACAAGGAATCAAACGGGCTAAAAGGGGTCATGAAATAGCATTAGCGAGCAGAATTTAGAAGAATTCCACAGCAGTTTATTCTTATATAAGAAGTAAGCAGGTAACTAGAGAAAGGATTGGTCCACTAAAGGATAACGAAGGAAGGCTGTGTGTCAAACCTGGGATAATGGGTGAGATTCTGAATGATTACTTTGCATCAGTGTTCACTGAGGAGAGGGACATGATGGATGTTGAGATTAGAGATCGAAGTTTGATTAGTCTGGATCATGTTGACATAAATAGGGAAGATGTGTTGGGTAGTCTACAGGTTATTACCGTGGACAAATCCCCAGGACCGGATGTGCTTTATCGCAGGTTGCTGAGGGAGGCGAGAGAGGAAATAGCTGGGGCCCTGACAGATACCTTTATGGCATTCTTAAATACAGGTGAGGTGCCAGAGGACTGGAGGGTTGCTCATTTTGTCCCCCTATACAAGAAAGGTAGTAGGGACATTCCAGGTAACGACAGACCAGTGAGCCTGACTCGGTGGTGGGAAAGTTGCTGGAGAGGGTACTGAGGGATAGCATCCATTTATATTTAGAAAAGAATGGGCATATCAGGGATAGGCAACATTGTTTTGCGTGGGGAAGATCGTGCCTTATCAGCGTAATTGAGTTCTTTGAGGAAGTGACCAAGGTGATAGATGAAGGAAGGGCTGTTGATGTCATATACATGGACTTCAGTAAGGCATTTGATTAGGTTCTCCATGGCAGATTGATGGAGAAATTGAAGTCATATGGTGTGCAGGGTGTTCTAGCTAGATGGATAAAGAACTGGTTGAGCAGCAGGAGACAGAGAGTAGCAGTTGAAGGGAGTTGCTCTCAATGGAGAAAAGTGACCAGTGATGTTCCACAGGGGTCAGTGTTGGGACCACTGTTGTTTGTAATATACATCGATGATCTGGAAGAGGTCACTGTTGGTATGATTAGCAAGTTTTCAGATGACACGAAGATTAGTGGAGCAGCAGAAAGCATCAGGGACTGTCAAAGAATACAGTAGGATAAACTGAAAAATGTGTTGCTGGAAAAACGCAGCTGGTCAGGCAGCATCCAAGGAGCAGGAGAATCACTGTTTCGGGGCATAAGCTCTTCTTCAGGACTCGAAGATATTCCCGAAATGTCAATTCTCCTGCTCTTTGGATGCTGCCTGACCTGCTGTGCTTTTCCAGCAACACATTTTTCAGCTCTGATCTCCACCATCTGTAATCCTCCATTTTCCGTTTTGATATAGATAGACTGGAGAGTTCGGTGGAAAAGTGGCAGATGGATTTCAATCCAGACAAATGTGAGGTGATGCACTTAGGCAGGAGGAATTCTAGAGCGAATTATACAATGAATGGAAGAGCTTTGAAAAAGTTGATGAGCAGAGAGATCTGGGAGTGAAGATCAGTTGAACCCTTAAGGTTGTTGCACAGATGGATAGAGTGGTCAAGAAGGCATATAGTATGCTTGTCTTCATTGGATGGGTATTGAGTATAACGGCTGACAAGACATTGTTTCGGCCGCATTTAGAATACTACGTACAGTTCTTGTCGCCACATTACCAAAATGATGTGAACACTTTGGAGAGGGTGCAGAGAAGATTAAAAAGACTGTTGCCTGGTATGGAAGATGTTAGCTATGAAGAAAGGTTGAGTAGGTTAGGTTCATTTTCATTAGAAATAAGGAGATTGAGTGAGGACCTGATTGAGCTTTATAAAATTATGAAGGGTCTAGAAAGTGTGGATAGAGACAAGCTTTTTCCCAGGGTGAAGGATAAAATAACGAGAGGTCACACTTTCAAGGTGAGAGGTGGAAAGTTTAAGGGGGATACATGCGGTAAGTACTTCACCCAAAGGGTGGTGGGCGTTTGGAACGCGTTGCCAGCAGAGGTGGTAGAGGCAGGCACGGCAGATTCATTTAAGATGCGTGTAGACAGATGCATGAGTAAGTGGTGAGCAGAGGGATACAGATGCTTAGGAATTGACCAACAGGTTCAGACAGTACATTTGGATCGGCTCCAACATTTGTTGGAACACAAATGAGAAATTCTCAAAGGGCTGTTCAAGTGGAAATTCCCTTCCCCAGAGGACTGTGTGCCTGGATGTTTGCATTTATTCAAAGTTGTTTTTGTTATGTAGTAAAATGGTGTACAGACAGAAACGTGCTGCTGTGACCAAAACCACATGGAACGGTGACAAAGTATCTAATAGCCCTCTCCTGCTGCTCAGTCCTGTGTTGCTATTTTGTATTCAAATCCTCAAGCTCCTACAAGGAGCAGATGGAGTCCACTGGCTCCATATACCTGGTCAATAGTAACACAGGATCTCATTCAGTCACTCAAGACTGTCACACATGGTTTGGTGTCAGTTGGAAAATGTTACTTGGTTCGAAAGACGCCTCTGGTCTCATTACAGAGTGTTTCCTCTCTGCAACTTGTGGTTCATTTGTTGGTGATATCATGGACCCGGATTCACTGTGAATACAGTGCCCATACCTCAACCAGAGATGACTTACAAAATACTTTACTCTCTCTGATTGCAACGTTCAATAAAAGAGCATTCCGGAAATTTACAGCCATTAATTTTGCAATTACTGAATATGAGGACAAAAGGAACAGGATCGGGAAATTCGGATGATCAAGCCATTGCATAACATCATGGCTGATCTACTGTTGACATTAACTCCTCTTTAATGCCCAATTCTTCACCCATTAGCTCTCTGACAGGTCAAAAATCCAACTACCTCCTGCTTAAATGCTTTCAGTGATATAGCTCCCCTAGCTCTCTAGCCCAGGTCATTCCTGACAGTGATTACCCTCTGTGAGAGGAAAGCACTCCCTACAAATACACCATCACCTATTGATATGAACAAGAGGCGAATACAGGGGCTCAGGAAAGAGCGAATGGCTTTGATACCAAGGCAATATTTAACTGAAGATGGCATCAGGACCACCTAATTATTTGATCTGAATGTGGATCAGGTGTGACGTTCCCACTGGACGGGGTCTTTCAGAACACAAATAAAGAGGTTTGGGGTCAGTCGCCAACAATCCTCTCAGTCCTGGGACATCTCTGCAGGAGATCCACAGGTGAGACCCCTCAGCACAAACATCTTCAACTGCTCCATCAATGTATTTTCCCAGCATAAGATCTGAAGTAGGTATGATGACTGAAGATCACAGAATGTTCAGAACATTTTGTCCCCCACCAGCTCCTGAACCATTCTGTGTCCATGTGCAGCAAGACCCGGACAGCATTCCGGTTTGTGCTGTTAAAGTGTCGGTAACATTTATGTTACAGCACGGCCAGCCATTGCACGTTTCCACAGTTAAAAGAGGAGCTCAATCAGCATCTCAAGCTGGTTGCACATGGGTATGAGCTAGCATTCAGGAACAGGAAGAGTGACAGCACATTCAATACTCCTACCTGTTATGCAGGAAGAAGAGTGGTCTGGTCAGTACATCGAGCTGTTGAACAGGAACAAGCAGAGCCCAATCAGACCCTTAAACCTGTTCCATGAGACCAGGAGGAGGCTATTCATCCCCATGAGTCAGTTATACAGGAACAAGAGGGGGTCACTGATATTCTAACATGACAAACCAAGACTAACATGAAACCGAGACTGCACTGATAGAGGACTCCATGATGTTAATCATGTTTCCATTGTTTGTCGAGTGTGTGCTGCTTTAACAAGCTTGGCTGGCAGTGAGGAGGAAAGCCAAATGATTTGTGCCAAGTCTCAAGGAGGCATTTTCCATCGCCGAGAAGACACACCCATCGTCTCCATGATGGTCAGAATTTGGTGGGAATAGTGAACTGTTTTAGCATGATGGTACTGTGGCTGCTGTAGTGATTGCAGATAACGGGACTTTCAGTGCAGGACCATACACCAAATGCACTGTGTTAATGTGGGGAGAGATTATTCAAACACTGGCCCTCTGTCTCTCACATGCGACATGGGAATTGGGTGTGGAGTGAGGGGAATATTCTCAAAGGCTCTCAAACTAACGACAATCATGTAACCCGAGTAAAACAGAAGCCATGGAATTTTTCACCATATCAGTGTCCATTTAGAACATGATGAGTGACTGTTCCTCCCCCTCAATTTCAATGCAAGCGCTTCTCATTCTCTCACATCGCCAGAGATTAATTTGCACTGTCTACTTATGGTACCATAATCCCACGGATTAGTCTGGTGAAACTCCATTGCACTCTCTCTGTGGCAAGGCGAGCATTCCTTATTGCCGGTCCACAATATCTCAAATACTGCCTCAACAACACTCTCAGCGATGATCATAACAAATCTTTTTCCTCTTAGATATCTTCGTTTATTTCCTGTGGCGTAAAAAGACTTTCCTTCTCACTATCATGCTGGAAGAGTTAGCATTTTTATAATAAAGGTATAGTTGATGCTGTCGGGATTCTGGATAATGTGACGTTCATGGCAGAATCATGCACCAATTGAACTGTATTAATGTTGGGAGAGTTTATTCAGAAACCTAAACCCCTCTCTCTCTCTCTCTCTCTCTCTCTCTCAGTCCCTTTCTCTTTCTCTCTGTCTCTCTCTGTCTCTCTCTGTCTCTCCCTGTCTCTGTCTCTCTCTCTCTCTCTCTCCCTCTCTCTCTCTCTGTCTCAGTTGAAATAAGGAGTTGGGGGTTGGGTGGAACGTTCTCAGAGCATCTTAAACTATCGAAAATCATGTAATTGAGTAGGAAAAAAAGCCATGGAACTGATTACCGTATCAGTACCTGTTTAGAACATCATGAGTCACTGTCCACCCCCCTTAAGTTCAATGCAATCACCTCTTATTCTCTCACTGAACTTTACTCACTGCTCGTGGTGCCATCATCCCAGGGATTAGTCTGGTGAAATTTGAGAGAAGGTCTATCCACAGTACCCCAAATACTGCCTCAACAACACTCTCAGGGAGTGTAAAAAAAACATATTTTCTCTCATTTAGACATCACCATTTATTTCATGTGCCACAAAATGCCATTCCTTCTCTATGCACTACGACTGACATGGGATTTATAAGTCCCTTAGATCTGTACGTCAGCATCAATAAAGCCAGCACCAGAGATTCCTATGGAGATGTGCATCACTCTCGGAGACAATTTCAATGACATTGAATACACCTAAAATAGGGGATGATCACGTACCTGAATGGAAATGAGATGTAGCAATACGTAAAACAGGCAGAGAAACGGAGCTATCTTTAACTTTATTCTTCTCTCACAGGATGTATGAAGCCCTGGTCAGGGCAGCATGTTATGCAGATCTTGAACTGAGTGGCTTGTTCAGCTGTTCCACTGTACCTTAAAGTGTAACACGCATACCTATGGATTTTTAGTGTCACAACACAGGATAATTCTTCCTGCTTAATTAAAACCAGCAACAGAGAAAAGATTTTCTTCTTTTCTTCTTGGGGACTCTGCTTCACCAGTTACTAATCAATAAAGGTACCAATAGGAGAGCTACTTTTCAGGCAATCTTTGGATGCTGGTAGCTTGGCAGTTCTCCTCTCAATCGTTCAATTTTCCATGGCCTTGTACCAGCAAACTATTGGATTGAATTATTGGCAGTTAAGATTGTCAATATAATAAATTGAAACTTTGTTGGAGGTGGGTACTTTGGGATATAATTTAAAATGTTTTGCTGAATTTGTTTCTAGACAATGAGCTAATCAGGAGTTCAACAAAATGTTACATTATATCTATTTTTCAGAGCTCTTGGTGCTGTCAGGTAGTTATTGTTGGTTTTTAATTCTCTCAAAGGTACAGTTCATCACAGAAATCACACGGAAACCTGAGGAGGGAATCATGACACATTGACTTCCCTAAAGGTCTTGAGGCAAGCAGATTGTTTTTTATAACAAATGATAATAGTTGCTTTTAAACACTCCAATTTCCTTCATGAGATATCAACAGACTATTATTCTGTGGCTCTAGATTATGAGTCAATGACTTGACCACCATAAACTGTCTTCCCTTATGTGCAGAGAAAAAGTTAAACATTCTCAATAGAAATTATTTAGTGACGTACATGTGATTACAAGAAACGTGAAACTGTTGCATCCGGATTGAACAAAGGCACACATGGTTTATTCAGATATTGTGCTGAGACTGAGGACGAGACTGGGATATTATGATGGTGGTATTGGACAGGATTGGTGAGTGGGGAGGACATGAAGATGTAAATCTGTGAAGGAGAAAATGGATTATGGAGTTTGAGAAGAGTCTGGTTCCTTCTCGCATATCAGTGAGTAATTTATAAATCGTAGTTTGATAGTTATAATATATAAGGAAATACATTTTTGTTTGGAACTGAAAATATTGACTGCCCTTTCCAAAATGTACATATCATAAGCGGAAATTCAGTTCAACCCAGTTGATTAGACAAATATAATGACTTACCAGGAACACCAACTATCGTCAGGATGGGATATTGGAACATTCCACTCGAATGTGCTCAGATTCTGATCCATTGTTGGAACATTCCAATCCATGGTCCTCAGATTATGAACTACTTTTGTAACGTTCCGTCTAATGTTCTCATATTCTGATCTTTCCTCCCCCCCCCCCTCTCGAGCTGCTGATCCCTGTTAGTGCTGTAAGTGATAGTCCTACTCACACTATGGGATAGCACATTGAACAGAGCCCATTTATCTTTCAACGATGGAAACTCTTCACTGGGATAATTAGGATCCACGGAAATTTACATTAATCACAGTCACTGAACAAATAGCTCAATTTAACCTCTTTGCTTTCAATATTGATTTTATTAAAATTTAAAAGAACGTTTAAAATTTACTCATTTAGCTTTGGATATGTGGGTGTGGCGGAGGGAAGGAATATTGGAGATGGTAGATTGCTTGCGTGTAATCATTCAATCTGCCTTGGATATGGGAGTAATGTCAAAGGATTGTCAGAACATAAAGAACTTTTTCCGTTTATAAATGGAAACACATAGTCTGTAACTACTGATCAGTGATTATAATGTCAATAAAATATGGAGCGAATTTTTCTAGTTCATAACCTGACAAGCAAATGTAACTTCGACAACATGAGTGATAACAGACAAGTGGCATGGATATGTTAACAAAGAATATGATGCGACACGCAATTCAGATGGCTAGTCGAGGATCAGAGTGGGCACGTGAGGGTCATACTGTTATTGTTGTCGATGTCACTCAACTGTGATTAAGTATCATGCATTGGTTTTCAATTTCAGTGTGATTATGTTATTGGGGACATGGCTGCAGAGACTGGAGGGAGGGAACATGATATTTCCCAGTCATCAGTATTGGGATGTTACTCTTTATAAATCATAAGAAAATCAAATTCCAGTATACATCTCCAATGAGGAGTGAGGAGAGCCAATACATTGGAGCAGAATACATTGGAGCAGAAATTTGGCCATTTAACACATTGAGCTTGCTCCGCTATTCAATGTTGGCTGTTAAGTTTCTCAACACCATTTCGCTTTCTATCTCTTACCCTTCAACCCCTTTACAATCAAGAACATATCTGTCTTATTCTTAATTATACTCAATGACCTGGCCTCGGCAGCCTTCTGTGAGAGTGAATTGCCTAGAGTCACCACTCTCTGGCTGAAGATGTTCATCTTTATCTGTATTTGAAAAGGTCTTCTCGTTACTCTGTCCCCGCGTGTCCTAGTCTCCCCTCCATTGGAAATATCTTCCCCAAATCTGCCCTGTTCAAATCATTCAATCTTCTGTAAGCTTAAATTAGACCTCCTAACATCCTTCTGAACTCTATCACATATAGACTCAAAGCCCTCGGATGTTCTTCATATGTTAAGCTTTTCATTCCTGGGACCACTTTCGTGAATTTTATCGGAAAATGCTCCAGGGCCAGTACATCCTTCCTGAGATATGGGACCCAAAACTGTGCACAATAATCCAACTGTAGCCTGACCAAAATCTTATAGAGCCTCAGAAATACATCCCTGCATTTATATTCAAGCCTTCTTGCAATAAATTGAATCATTTTATTTGCCTTCCCAACTGCTGACAACCTGCAGGTTTACCTTTCAAGATCCTTGGAGTAGCAATGCGCCCCCCCCCCCGCCTCCACCCCGAGTCTTCTAAACTAGCTCGCTATTTAGAAAATAGTCCATGCCATTATTTTTCCTAGCAAACTGCATGACCTCACATTTGCCCACGTTATACTCCACCTGCCACTTATTTGCTCACTCCCCTAACCTATGTAATTCCTTCAGCAGGAGAAAGTGAGGACCGCAGATGCTGGAGATCAGAGTCAAAACGTATTAGATTAGACTTACAGTGTGGAAACAGGCCCTTCGGCCCAACAAGTTCACACCGACCCGCCGAAGCGCAACCCACCCATACCCCTACGTTTACCCCTTACCTAACACTACGGGCAATTTAGCTTGGCCAATTCACCTGACCCGCACATCTTTGTGACTGTGGGAGGAAACCGGAGCACCCGGAGGAAACCCACGCAGACACGGGGAGAACGTGCAAACTCCACACAGTCAGTCGCCTGAGTCAGGAATTGAACCCGGGTCTACAGGCGCTGTGAGGCAGCAGTGCTAACCACTGTGCCACCGTGCCGCCCACAAAAGCACCAGCCAGTCAGGCGGACTCTGAGGAGTAGGATATTCGACGTTTCAGTCATAAAGCCTGCATCAGGAATGAAGTGGGTGGGCGGAAAGGGGTTGAGAGATGAATGGGAGGGGCTGGGAGGAAGGTAGCTTGGAAGGTGATGGCTAAATGGAGATGAGTGGTGAGAGTGGAAGGTGGAGTGGATAGATCGGAAGGAAGATAGACAGGTAGGACAGTTCAACAGGCGGTGTTCAGTTGGAGGGTTAGATCTGGGATAAGGTGGAGGGAGAGAAGATGAGTCAACTGGTGACATTGCTCTGGATACCGTGTGGTTGAAGGTTTCCAAGGTGGAAGACGTCTGCTGGCTAGAGTGTAGCAGTGGAGGAAACCAAGAACTTGCATGTCCTTTCAAGAGTGGTAGGGGGAGGCGAAGTATTCAGCCACAGGTAAGTGGGCTGGTTGGGTGTGTGACAGAGAGTGTTCCCTGAACCGTTCTGCAAGTTGACATCCTGTCTCCCCAGTGTAGAGGAGACTCAGGAGCAACGGACAGAGTAGATGAGGTGTTTGGATGCATCTGCCTGATGTGGAAGGATCCTTTCGGTCCTTGGATTGAGGTGAGGAGGAAGTTGTTGGCACAGGTTTCATAACTCTTGCAATGGGCAAGGGAAGGTGCCGGGAGTGGAAGGTGGCTTGTTGGGGTGTGGGAGGGAGGAAGCGTGAACCTAACAAGAGAGTTGTGAAGGGAAAGGTCTCCGGAGAATGCTGATAGGGGTGGGGAGGGAAGTATATCTCTGGTGGTGTGGTCTGACTGTCGGTGGAAGAAATGCGGAGGATGATGCATTGTATCCTGAGGTTGGTGGTCTGGAAGGCGAGCATCAGAAGTGTTGCTAGAGGGTGCTACTGCACCCTCCTGCAGCCGAACCATCTCTTCAATGCTACCTATCCCTCTATTCCATTCTTGCATTGTTTGAAAATTTAGTCGGAATGCACTCAGTTCCTTCATGTCGACCTTTAATTCACAGAGCAAATTTTGTAGTCCCTACACTGAGTCTTGAGGAATATCAATTGTCATTGGATGCCGTCCTGAGAAGGACACTTTTAATCCCCACTCTCTGCTTTCTGTCTGACAGCCATGCATCTATCCAAGCTAGCACCTTGCCTGTCACACCAGGGGCCCTAATCTTTCTCAATAACCTCCTGCGTGGCACCTTCTCAAAGGAATTTAGAGAAGCTGGTTGATAACATTTACTGGATCTCCTTGGTCAACTCTGCTCTTTACTCCCTCAAAGTATTCCAGCAGGTTTATCAGGCATGACCTCCCATTGATGAAATAATGCTGACTTCGCACTATTTTGCTAAATACTTCCAAATATTCAGAAATCCCATCCATCACGATGGATTCCAGGATGTTACCCACAAACAAGGTTAGGCTAATCAGTCCGTAATTTTCCATCTTCTGCCTAACTCCCTTATTAAATGGAGTGTCACGTTAGCAATTTTCCAGCCATTCCTGATTTTAGTCATTCCTGAAAGATTACCACTTTCACTTTCACTACCTCTTCAGCTATCTCCCTTTCAATGCTGGGGTGTAGTCCATATGGTTCAGGTGATTTATCCAAATTCAGGCCATTCAGTTTTCTAGCATGTTCTCCTTGGTGATGACCACCGTACTCAACTCTCACTCTCACTCTCACTCTCACTCTCTTCAATTTTGGGGAAATTACTCGTGTCTTCCAACATGAACATTGATGCAAAGTTCATCATTCATTTCTTTGTTTTCCACTACAGTCTCTCCAGCATCATTTTCCAGTGGTTCATATTCACTTTTGCCTCTCTTTTTCACTTTATATATCTAAAGATCCTCTTCCAGTCTTCTTTGTATTACTGGTTAGCTTACCTCCATATCTAATCTTCTCTGTCCTTTTTTTGCCCTCTGTTAGGCTTTGTAAGTATCCCAATTCTCTACTTTCCCACTGCCTCTCACCACATTATACGCTTGCTCTTTTGCTTGTATGCAATTCCTGACTTCCGCCGTCAGCCCTGGCTGTCTCATCCTCCCTGAACCATGCCTCTATTCCTCGGCAAGAATCCCTGCTGTGACTCCTGAATTAATCTTGGAATCTGTTGCTATTGCTGTTCCTCTGTCTTTCATGCTTGACCACTCTTCCAGTCAATCCTGCCCAGCTTCTCCCTCATGTCTCTGTAGTTGCCTTAATTCAGCTGAAATACTGTTACCTCTGATTCTATCTTCTCTCTCTCAAATTGCAGAAAAAATTCAACCATGTTCTGATCATTGCTTCTGAAGTTTAGATTAGATTACTTACAGTGTGGAAACAGGCCCTTCGGCCCAACAAGTCCACACCGACCCGCCGAAGCGCAACCCACCCATGCCCCTACATTTACCCCACTACGGGCAATTTAGCATGGCCAATTCACCTGACCCGTACATCTTTGGACTGTGGGAGGAAACCGGAGCACCCGGAGGAAACCCACGCAGACACGGGGAGAATGTGCAAACTCCGCACAGTCAGTCGCCTGAGTCGGGAATTGAACCCAGGTCTCTGGCGCTGTGAGGCAGCAGTGCTAACCACTGTGCCACCGTGCCGCCCCTGATCTCTTTACCCTAATCTCCATTATGAATCCTGTATCATTAAATCCAGTATCATCTGTTCCCGAGTGGGCTCATCCAGAAGTTGCTCCAAAAAGCCATCTCATAAACATTCCTAAAATTCCTTTACTTGCGAACCACTACCAACCTGATATTACCAGTGCACCTGCATACTGAAATCACCCATGATTACTGTACTTTGCCATTCCATCACATCTTTTCTATCTCCTGATGTATCTTGTGCCCCAGCTCCTAACTTCTCTTTGGAACCCTGTACAAGACTTCAGCTGTGATTGCCTTACCTTTGTGGTTCCTCAATTCTACCCACGCAGATTCTACACCATCTGACCTTTCTTCCTTTCTTACTATTGTTTTAATCTCATTTCTTACTAATATGCAAATTCAATCCCTCTGCCCACCTGGCTATCTTTTCGATAGCATAAATATCCTTTCATATTCAGATCCCCTTGAAGCCATATCTTCGTGATGCCCATCGCTTTATACCTTCCGATTTAATTCAATGCTACAAGCTCATTGAGCTTATTCCTTATACAGCATGCGTTCAGTTATAACCCCTTCAGTCCTGCATTAACCGTCCCTCTTCTCATTTTCGTTCATTTGTGCAGTGCGCTTGAAGTTTGATATATTAAACATTTCCAAAATGCTCTATCCTATTTGTGCCTGTGCTGGAGGTTTTAATAACCTCTCCTGAGTTCTGTACTCTTACCTCCTCTTTTAAGTTAACTTTTCTAATTAAACCCTATAACTACACACACACACACACACTCTTTGTCTACAGCCCTGGTTAGGATTCACTCGGACTCTGGTCCCAGCACGGTTCAGATGACGACTGTCCCATCGGAGCAGGTCCTTCCTTCCTCAGCAATAAAATGTATTTATTCAACACAAAATACAAGGATAAAAAAGCTTTTCTGTACATACCAAAATATGAAAGCTACAAAAAGGCAATATTGTTAAAATACACTTCCTTTATATAAATTGTAATGTGAATTACAAAACCATGGAAGTGGTGTGCAAACATTATCAATCATTATTTGACCCACAGCTGAGATCCTGATTTCCCCTCTGTCAGTGATTCCCTTCACTGAGATTCCACCCTGCCTCTCACGCAGTTTCTAGAGGGGCTACATGTTCCTGTTGGCCCAGACTATTTAAATAAATCCACCTTCTCCCTGGAACCAATCTTTTGATCTATTGGATTGTGTTTAGCTGTCAGCAACTCAGCTCTGGGATGTTATTGGCGATAAATGATCTGGGATGACAGCCAGTATCAGCACGGTGCTCACAGGGTATGGCACCAGACAAAGGGCTTACCGTCTGTGAGGCATTCTAAGAAACGTTTCTGTGTATTTCTCCTCATGCTGTTTCCTGATCTAACTTCACATTCGTCTGACACCCCTTGCCGTCACTCACTCTGTCGCTCTTTTTTTCACTCTGTTTATCTCACTTCACGGTTTTTCTTGCTGTGTATTTCTCTCCCTCTCAGTCTCGCTCCGATCATTCCCTGTATTTTCAAGTTGTCAAGTTGGAGAGCTCACGGACGCATATTGGGCTGAATGGCCTCCTACTGTGTTGTATTAATTCTGAAGTTCTCTGACCCACAGTAACAAATTTTGGTGCCTGGAGAGACAAGCTGGTCCAGTGAATGACACAGTGGACAATTAACCATTATCTTTTCCTATTTTCTGACATGCAGCAACATCGACATATTTGTTCAAACAAACAAATTCCTCGTATTAAAATCAGCACACTTCAGACTGCCAGGCCATTGTGTTCAGTACACTCTTTTTTTTGTTGGTCTTAGCTGGATTGGGATTAGACTCCAACTTCTCCTCAGTCACTGTACCTGTGGACCTACTGCTGTGGTTCCACACACCCCTCCCCCACGGCCGCCAAACGCTAGTTTAAACCCTCGTAAAGGACAATAGCAAACCTGCCTGCCAGGAGTTTGCTGCCAGTGCAAAGCCATCCCGTCCATCTTGTTTATATCCTACCAGCCTCGGAATCTCAAAGATCCACTTATCAGAGATAGTTATTAGTTCAGTGCACCCCGTCCTTCTTGTGTGTATCCTACTGACCCGTGAATCCCAATAATCCACATATCGTAAATTGCTGCCAGTTCAGGTTCATCCCGTCCTTTTTGTGTATATCTTCCCGACTCGGGAATCCCAATGATCCACATATCAGAAGCGCTGCCTCCCCGATCAGCAGTTTGATAGTGTATTTAACTGTGTTACCTTACGATTCCTAACCTCACTCGCACGTGACATATTCTAATGTCTCCAAAATTCAAATATCCTTTCAGCACAACTCCAGCAAGGCCTTTTCTTTAAACTGGATAGACTTGACAATAAAAACTTAAGTGTGACGTCAGGAAAGTGAGACCACTGAATCAGTCCAATGACCACCGGATCTGATACCTATCCCCGCCACCAAGCCTGTTTGACAAGGCATACATATGGACCATCTATTTGCAGATGGACGAGGATAAACAGAAGATTAGAAAATGTTAGAGCAGATGGATGCAATTCAGCCTGTTTAATCAGCTTTGCTATTCAATTAGATTCTAATTATTCTGTTCCTTTCAATGGCAGGGTCTTTACCCAGCATCCCCAGCGGGTCAGAAAGTTCCCAGTGTCGTTGTGTGCACAGTCCTGCGAAGGGAGTATCCATTGCTAGGCAATGTGGTGTGGGGAGTCCCAGGGGTGGCACAGGGAAAGGCTGCATGTTGTGACGATGGATTGAGGGAACTGAGAGGGATGCAATGGGCATCCACGGACATTGCACTCAGACAGGTGGCTGGGCAAGTTTCCTAATCACCCAGAGGAAACCGCGAACTACGGCTGCTTTTACAAAAACCTGTCACATTTGCTGCATTTCTCCATCGAACAAAAGCAAAAATACTGTAGATGTTAGAAATCTGGAGCAAACACAGAGATGTATTGTGGAGAGAGAAAAGAGTTACTGCTCCCAATGCAGGCACGGGGTGAATGTACAAAGTCCACACAGACAGGGTCCAGAGATTGGAAATGAACCCAAGTCCCGAGCGCTGTGAGGCAGCATTGCTGTGTCACCATGCTGCCCAAAGATGGATAATTGGGGATAGTAAAGTTAAAAGCATAGGTACTGTTCTCTGTGATCGGGATTAAGAGGTCTGAAGGTTGTGTTGCCTACATGGTGCTCGGGTTTGGGATATATCATCTCTGTTGCAGAACTTGGAGCGGGAGGGGAATGATCCAGTGGTCAGGGTCCGTGTAGGTAACAACAGCTGGGCAAACAAATGACAATGAGAAGAGCGACGGGTAATACAGGACGGAACTATTATATCGGAATACATGTAGTATAAGGAATAAGGTTAATGAGCTTGTGACTCATCCATAAATTGGTAGGTACGATATAGTAGGCATTACAGTGATATCGCTGCAAGAGGATCAGGATTGAGAGCTGAATATTCAAGGATATTCATCCTGTCGAAAAGATAGGCAGGTGGACAGAGAGATAGAGTTGTCTCAGTATTAAGAATGGAATTGAATCAATAATTATTAATAAGAAATTTAATAAGGTCAGATGGTGTAGAATCTGTGTCGGTAGAATTGAGGAATCAAAAAGGTGAAAAAATGCAGTTGGAGTTGTATACAGGGAGCTGGGGTGTAAGGTACACTAGGAGGTAGAAAGATCTGCAGGAAAAGCAAAGTTACAGTGATCATGTGGGATTTTGTCATACAGATGGACTGGGAACTCAGATTGATAGTGGTTGGCAGGAAAATGAATTTGTGGAATGTCTACGAGATGGCTTTTTGGAGCAATTTGTACAGGCAGACTAGATTAGGAGAGTTTAAGGTGACAGTGATCATAATATGCTTGAATTTACTCTGCAGTTTCAGACAGAGAAGTTAGAATCAGAAGTAATTGTATTACAGCTGAATAAAGGCCATTGCACAGATGAGTGAGGAGCTGGGTAGAATTGACTGGGAGACGGGCCCAGCAGGAAAGACAGTGCAACATCAATGGCAGGAGATTTTCGGAGTAATTCAGGATACAGCAGAGATTTATCCTGAGGAAAAGGAGGCTTGTATAGGGAGGATGGGACAACCATAGCTGGCTAGGGAAGTCAGGTACAGCATAAAAGTAAAAGAGAAATGATATAATGTGGCAAAGTGCCGTGGGAAACCTGAGGATTGGAAAGCTTACAAAGACAAAACAGAGGGCAAACAAAATAAAATAAGGAGGGAGATTATTAAATATGGGGGTAAGCTAGCCAGTAAAATAAAGGAAGACTGTAAAAGTTTCTTTCGATATATAAAGTATAACACAGTGGCAAAAGTGAACATTGGACTCCTGGAAAATGAGACTGGAGAGATGGTAGTGGGGAACGAGAAAGTGGTCAAGGAACTGAATAATTACTTTGTATCATCTTTCGTGGTGGAACGCACGAGTAATACCTTAAACATTCAAGAGATTGAGGGGCCAGAGCTGAGTATGAGCCTCCCACCATGGAGAACATGCTAGAAAACATGTAATGGCCCGAAGGTGCTTAAATAACCTTGACCAGATGGACTACATCCCAGTATTATAAGGGAGATAGCTCAAGAGGGAGTGGAGGCAATCGTGGTGATCTTTCACAATCATTAGAGTAAGGAACGATCCTAGAGCACTGGAAACCTTCTCACCCTTTTTAACAAGGGAGTAAGGAAAAAGACAAAAAAAACCCCCACCATGAATAGTTTAACCTCTGTCATGGATAAGATCCTGGAATCCATTGTGTAGGATGAGATTTCTGAATAGTTGAAAGTGTTTGGTAAAATAGGGCAGAGTCGGCATGATTTCATCAAGGCAAGTTAATGCCTGACAAATCTATTGGAATTCTTTGAAGAGGAAATGAGCAGCTCGACCAAGCACAGCCAATGGATGTTATCCACCTGGAATTCAAGAAGGCCTGTGACAAGGTGTCACAAAGGAGATTACTGAGTATGATAAGGGTCCGTGCTGTTAGAGGGAAGGTAGTGTCATGGATAGAAGCTTGTCTGTCTGGCAGACAGCAGACAGTGGGGATAAAAGTGTACTTCTCAGGATGGCAGCCGCTGACAAGTGATGATCCAGAATGCTCAGTATTGGAATCATAACTTTTTACTTGTTACATTAACAATCTAGATGAGGGAATTCAGGGCACTCTGGCTAGGTTTGCAGACGATACAAAGATAGGCAGATGGACAGGTCGTATTGAGGAAGCGGAGAGGCTGAACGAGGATTTGGACAAGTAAAGAGATCGTCAGATGCACTCCAACTTTGGAAAGTGTGAGGTTGCACAATTTGGCACAAAGAATAGAGGCATGGTCTATATTCCAAATGGCGAGAAAATTCAGAAATCTGAAGTGCAAAGAGACTTGGGAGTTCTAGTGCAGGGTTCTCTCAAGGTCAGCTTGCAGGTTGAGGCAGTAGTTAGGATAGCAATTGCTATTATGATTGGGAGCATTTACTACGAGAAGAATTGAATATAAGAACTGACTGTATACGGCTCTGGTCAGACCACATTTGGAGTATCATGATCATTTTTGAGCTCCATACCTCAGGAAGGATGTACTGGTCCTGGAGCGTGTTCAAAAGATTTTCAAGAGAATGGTCATAGGAATGAAAAACTGATTGCATGATGAATGTCTGAGTACTCTGGGTCTACACCTGATAAAGTTTGAAAGGATGAGAGGGAATGTAATTGATATAGACAGGATACTGACTGACCTGGAGAGAGTGGATCTTGATAAGATGTTTCCATTGGATTAGAAACCGCGGGCACAGCCTTAAATGAAAGGGAATACTTTTCAGAACAGTGATAAGGAGAAAGTTATTTAACCATAGAATGGTGACTCTTTGAAATTTATTGCCATAGAAAGCTGTGGGGTCAGGCCATTGAATATATTTGACACGGAGATAGATCGTTTTTGATTATCCAGGGGATGAAGGGTTACAGGGAGAAGGTCGGAGAATGGGTTTGAGAAACCTATCAGCGATGATTGAATGACAGAGCAGACAAGATGGGCTAACTGTCCTAATTTATGCTCCAATGTCTTATAGTCTTCTGGTCTAAACCTTAACGGAGTACCTTGCATGTCTGAGAAGATAGATTCATGGTCTTCATGAAGGTCAGACGCTGTTGTGAATAGTTAACTGTTTTAGAATGAAGGTATTGTGGCTGCTGTCGGGGTGGTGGATAATATGACATTCAGAGCAGGATCACGCACCAACTGCACTGTATTAATGTGGGGAGAGTTTATTCAAAACTTGGATCTCTCCGTCTCTCTCAATTGGGAGTAGGGGTTGGGGTGAGCGGGCGTAACGTCCACCCTGGCACTTAAACTATCCCGAATCATGCATCCTGAGTGAAATAGTAGTCATGGAATTTATCAGCTTTCCATTGTCTGTTTCGAATATAAGGAGTGATTGTCCATCCCTCTCAGGGTTCAATGCAATCACCTCTTATTCTCTCACAGCGCTGGAGATCAACCTTAACTCACTCCTCCTAGTGCCATTATCCCAGGGATTATTCTGGTGGAACTCCTCTTCACCCTCTCTGTGGTAAGGAGATCACTCCATATAAAGGAAAGAAAATCTGTCCACAATACTCCAAATACTGCCTCAACGACACTCAGGTTTGATCACAATAATCCTTTTCCCTCACTTAACTGGCTCCATTTCTTTCGTGTGACACAGGAAACCATTCATTTACAATGCACTGCCACTGATGTAGAATTTTAAAACATCCTCACATCTGTAGGTCAGCATCAAGGAAGCCAGCACCAGAGGTGCCCATGGAGATGGACATCACTCTTGGGAGAGACTCAATCACAAAGAATACATCTAAAACAGTGAATGAGTACTTACCTGAATGGAAATGAGCCGTTGGAATATGGGGTGCAGGCAGAGGAAGGGAGCTACCTTTCCTGTTGTTATGCCCTCACGGGATGTGTGCAGCCATGGTCAGGTCAGCATGTTATGCCGATCTTGAACTGAGTGGCTGTGTCAGCTGTTCCACAGGACAATAAATAGTAAAACAAATTGCTGTGGGTTTGCAGTTAAACAGAGACTTGACCAGAGAAGGATGACTCACTGCCTTCTCTAATGGGCATAAGGCATTCCGATATCAACAGATTATCATTCTGTGGTTCTGGAATACTAGCCCATGACCTGACCCACCGTACACTCTCTGCCCATCTTCCAGATTTTGTGCAGAGAACAAGTTAAACATCTCAAGTGCAATTATTTTGCAATGGGCACGTGGTAGGAATGGGACTTGAAATAGATGTATCTGGAATTAACAAAGGCACAAACGATGTTTAATTCAGGAATTGAACTGAGGCTGAGGAGGAGACTGGGGCGTCTTAATGGTGGTACTGGACAGGATTGGTTGTGGGGAGGATGTGGAGATGTACACTTTGCAAGAGAAAACGAATCAAAGAAGTTGAGAACAGTGTGTTTTACCCTCGCGTATTGCTGAGTAATTTGTAAATAATAATTTGCTAGTTATAATTCTTAAGGATTGGAATCTTTGATTGGAGCTGAAAACGTTGGCCTGCACCTTTCCAAAACCTGCATATCATGAGCATCGAATCCGTTCAGACCGTTTCACTAAACAGACAGAGTGACTTACCAGGAACACCAATTGTAGCAAGGATAGGATAGTAACCAGCTTGAATAACCATCAGTATATCTTCCATCCGCGATGCTAATGATATCCAAGGCCGGGAAAGCCAGTAAAGACCAACGGATAAACTCCTATCCATTGTTGGAACATTCCAGCCTAATGTTCCCAGATTTTCATCCATTGTTGGAACATTCCAGTCTAATGTTCCCAGATTTCCATCCATTGTTGGAACATTCCAGTCTAATGTTCCCAGATTTCCATCTCTCCTACCCTTCTCTCTGAAACTGCTAATCCCTCTTATTGCTGTTGGACATGCTCCCGCTCACACTATGGGATAAAACGCTGAGAGCCTTCCCTTATTGGTAGAAGAGAGGAACTCTCTAGGGACGCATACGATCCATGGAGACTGACATAATTACAATCGCTGAACAAATAGCTTCAGTTAACCCCTTTGAATTCAATGCTACTTTATTAAAATTCAAAATAACGTTGAACATTTGTGCATTCTTCGTGTGATATGCGAGTGTGACTGAAGGAAGGAATGTTGAAGATGGCAGATTGATTGTGTGTAATCTTTCAGTCAGCCTTGGATATGAAAGTAATGCTAGATGTTTAACGGACATCGACATGCTTCTCTGTTTATAAGTACAGAAATGAATCCCGTAACTACTGATCAGTCATTCCAATATCTGTAAAACATTGAGAAAACAACTATCATCCATGTTCTGAGAGCAAAATGTGCCAAAAAAACGTGGTTACAACAAACAAACGGCATGGATACGTGAACAGAGAATTGCACATGACAAATACAGTTCAGATTGTTATTCCAGGATCAGAGAGGGCAGGTGTGGGTCATGCTGTTGATGTTATCGATGTTAAGGAACTGTCAAGAAGTGTCATTTAATGGACTTCGATTACATTGTGATTATGATATTGGGGAAAAGACAGAAGACGGAGAGGGCTGGGGGACATGGCTGATTAGACAGGATGGAGGAACAGTGATGTTCCCCATTTACCAGAATTGGAATGTTACTATTTATAACTCATATGAAGAACAGATTCAAGCATACATTGACAATGAGGAATTAGCAGAGACAATATTAATGAAATGGGTTAATGCAATATAAAATACAGGATAAAAATGATTTTCTGCACACACCAATATATGCAAAGTACAAAGTACAAAATACACTCCTGATATTGTGCTATATAAATTGAAACGTGAATATGTGAATTACATCACTAGGAAAGTGGTGTGCAAACTTTATCAATCATTATTTGACCCACAGCTAAGATCGTGATTTCACCTCTGTCAGTGAGTCCCCTCACTGAGATTCTCTGATCTAGTGTCTCATACAGTATCGGTGTGGGCAGGAGTCGGGGTCGTGGAGGCGGGTGGTGGTTATTGTTTCCTGTTGCTTTTGGCATAGCCTATTTAAAAGGTATGCTTTCTCCATGGAACCAATCTATTGGCCTAATGGGTTCTGTTTAGCTGTCAGTAACCCAGCTCTGTGATATTGTTGGAAATAAATAATTTGGGATGATAGCCAGTATCAGCACGGTGCTCATAGTATATAGAGCCCAGACAAAGAGCTTGCCGTCCAGAGGAATTTCTAAATAAAGCTTCTAACTTCTGTCTGCCCATATTTATCTATCGTAATGCAGTCTGCCGATCCATCTGACTTCACCCTCATCTAACACCTCTTCCTCTCGCACTCAGTCAGTCACTCCCCTTTCAATCCTCTCTCTTTATCTCTCTTCATTTGCTATCTCCCTGTTTATTTCTCTCTCACACAATCTCTCTTCACACACTCTCTCTATCTCCAATTGTGCAGTTGGAGAGATTGTGAATCCACGATGGGCTTATTAGCCTCCATCCATGCCATAATAATTGAGGTTCTCTGACCCACAATGAATATTTTCTGGACTGACATGCTGGTCCGGTGACAGGTACAGTGCACAATCACACATTATCTTTTCCTGCTCGTCTCTGGGGTACAGCAGCCTTGAAATGTCTGTTGAAAAAAAGACTGAATGAAATTCGAGCAGTCGAGAAGACGTTCATGAGTGTTTTACTCGAGTGATGGAGAGGGATAAGTGTGCACTGCAGGGCAAGAGTTATAGTTGGGCACAGGGAAATTATGATGCGGTGAGGCATGACTTAGGATGCGGGGATTCGAAAAATAGGCTTCAAGGGAAGAACACAAATGATATATGGAGATTATTCAAGGATCAGCTAATGGGTGTCCTTGATAAGTATGTGCCAGTCACGCAGGGAGGAAAGGGTCTTGTGAGGGAGCCTGGTTTAATAAGGAATTGGAATCCCTTGTGAAAGGGAAGAGGGCGGCCTATGTAAAGATGAAGCGTGAAGGTTCAGTTGGGGCGATTGAGAGTTATAAGGTAGCCAGGAAGGATCTAAAGAGAGAGTTAAAAGCAGCGAGAAGGGGACATGAAAAGGCCTTAGTTGGTAGGATTAGGAAAAACCCAAAGGCTTTCTATAGGTATGTCAGGAATAAAAGGATGACTAGGGTAGGTATCGGTCCAGTCAAGGATAGTAGTGGGAAGTTGTGCGTGGAGGCGGAGGAGATTGGAGAGATACTAAAACAATACTTTTCGTCAGTATTCACTCAGGAACAGGACACTGTTGTTGATGTGAATTTTGAGTCACAAGTGATTAGAATGGATGGCAATGAGGTATGTAGGGAAGAGGTCTGGGGAATACTGGAAAGGATGAAAATAGACAAGTCCCCTGGGCCTGATGGCATTTATCCTAGGAATCACTGGGAAGCTAGGGCGGAGATAGCGGAGCCATTGGCCTTGATTTTTATGTCGTCGTTGTCTACGGGAATAGTGCCAGAAGACTGGAGGATAGCGAATGTGGTCCCCTTGTTCAAGAAGGGGAGTAGGGATAGCCCGAGTAATTATAGGCCAGTGAGTCTCACTTCTGTCGTGGGCAAAGTCTTAGAGAGAATTGTAAGGGATAGGATTTATGAACATCTGGATAGGAATAATATGATCAAGGATAGTCAGCATGGTCTTGTGAAGGGCAGGTCGTGCCTCACAAACCTTATTGAGTTCTTTGAGAAGGTTACCAAGGAAGTGGACGAAGGTAAAGCAGTAGATGTGGTGTATATGGATTTTAGCAAGGCGTTCGATAAGGTAACCCATGGTAGGCTAATGCAAAAACTACGGAGGTATGGCATTGAGGGTGCATTAGAGGTTTGGATTAGGAATTGGCTGGCTGGAAGGAGACAGAGGGTAGTAGTTGATGGTACAGGTTCATCTTGCAATGCAGTTACTAGCGGTGTTCCACAAGGATCTCTTTTGGGACCATTGCTGTTTGTCATTTTTATAAATGACTTAGAGGAGGGGCTTGAAAGCTGGGTGAGCAAGTTTGCGGATGACAAGAAGGTCGGTGGAGTTGTGGACAGCAAAGAAGGATGTGGCAGGTTACAGCGGGACATAAATAAGTTGCAGAGCTGGGCAGAAAGGTGGCAAATGGAGTTCAATGTAGCTAAGTGTGAAGTTATTCACTTTGATAGGAGTAACAAGAAGATGGATTACTGGGCTAATGGTAGGCTATTTATAGTGTGGATGAGCAGAGGGATCTTGGTGTCCATGTACACAGATCTCTGAAAGTAGCCACCCAGGTAAATAGTACTGTGAAGAAGGCATATGGTGTACTGGGATTTATTGGTAGAGGAATTGAGTTCCGGAGTCCTGAGGTCATGTTGCAGTTGTATAAGACTCTGGAGCGGTCTCATCTGGAGTATTGCGTGCAGTTTTGGTCGCCATACTATAGGAAGAATGTGGAGGCATTGGAACGAGTGCAGAGGATGTTTACCAGGATGTTGCCTGGTATGGCAGGAAGATCGTATGAGCAAAGGCTGAGGCAGTTGGGGCTGTTCTCATTGGAGAAAAGAAGGTTTAGGGGAGATTTGATAGAGGTGTACAAGATGATTAGGGGTTTAGATAGGGTTGACAGTGAGAACCTTTTTCTGCTAATGGAGTCAGCTGTAACTAGGGGACACAGCTTTAAATTACGGGGGTGGTAGGTATAGGACAGATTTTAGGGGTAGATTCTTTACTCAGCGGGTTGTGAGTTCATGGAATGCCCTGCCAGTAGCAGTGATGGACTCTCCTTCTTTATGGTCATTTAAGCGGGCATTGGATAAGCATATGGAGGTTATTCGGCTAGTGTAGGTTAGGTAGGCTTCGGTCGGTGCAACATCGAGGGCCGAAGGACCTGTACTGCGCTGTATTTTTCTATGTTCTCTGAGTGTGTATTTCAATCAGGATTTAATGAAGGATGAGATTCCAGAATAACATAAGCAATGAATGAAAAACGGTGTATCACACGAAATGGCAGCTGGGTACAACATGTGGTTCCAAGTAGGTCTCATGGTATTACCAATAGATTATCAGTCCAGAAAAATCAGTTCCTGTTCTGTGGATCCAAGTTGAATCCCGCCACTGCAAACGCTGGAAATTCAATTCAATAATGTAAAAAATATCCCTGGAATTAAGAATCTACTGATGAGAATGAAATCATTGCCAATTGTCAGAAAAATCCATCTGGTTCAACAATATCCTGCAATGAAGGAATCATCCATCCGCACCTGGTCTGGCTGACATGCAACTCCAGACCCAAAGCAACGTCACTGACTCCTAATCACCCCCTGAAATGGTCTAACTAGTCATTCAGTTGTTCCAATCGCTACAAAGTTTCAAACAAATGAAACGGGATGGACCACCTGGCATCGAAATGGGCACTGGAAAAGGCAACATTAGAAACATCACTGTAGAACCTGCAAAGTCTTCGCTACTAACATCTGAGGTCTAGTGCCAACATTGGAACAACTGCCTTACAGACTAGTCAAGCAACAGCCTGACGTAGCCATACTCACGGAATCATACCTTATGGAAATAACAGAAATTAAACATGGGCAAAGGAGTTTCTTACTGATTACAACGTAACGTCGTTCCTCAGCTGAATCAGTCCTCCTCCATGTTAAACAACACTTGGAGAAAGCACAGACTGTGGCAAGGGCACAAAATGTCTTCTAGCTGGGGGATTTCAACGTCGACTGTCAGGAGTGGTTTTGGCAGCAGTACGACTGATCATGCTGGTAGTCTCCTAAGGACATAGCTACCTAATTGGGTCTGCAGAAGGTTGTGAGGGAATGAACAAGAGGGTAAGAAACATACCTGAACTCATCCTTACCAATCTACCAACTGCAGATGTATCTGTCCATGACAGTATCGGTAAAAGTGACCACCACACTGTCCTTGTAGAGACGAAGTCTGTTGTCTCCATAAACTCTGCTGTGTTGTGTGGCACTGTCGCCGTGCTAAATGGCACAGACTTTTAGCAGATCTAGCAACTCAAGACTGAGCGTCCACAAGACACTGTGGACCATCAATAGCAGCAGAACTATACTCCAGCACAATCTGAAACGTCACTGCCCAGCATGTCCCCCACTCAACCATTACCATCGAACGAGACGATTAACCCTGGTTCAATGGAGAATGCAGGAGAGCATGCCACGAGCAGAACCAGGAATATATAAAGATAAAATGTTCATCTGCTGAAGCTTCCAAACAGAAATACTTGCGTGCCAGATAGCATAAACAGAAAGGGACTGACAGAGCTTATCGATGCCGCAACCAATGCATCAGAATTAAGCTCTGCAGTCCTGCTAATCCAATCGTGAATGGTGGCGGATGATTAAACAACCCACCGGAGTAGGAGTCTCCACAAATATCCCCATCCTCAATGATGGAAGAGCCCAGAACATGAGTGCAAAATATAAGGCTGAAGCTGTCGCAGAAATCTTCAGTCAGAAGTTTTGAGTGGGTGATCCATTTCGGCCTCCTCCGATGGTCCCCATCATTACAGATTGCAGTCTTCAGCAAATTCGATTAACTGATATCAAGAAACGGTTGAAGGCACTGGTTATTGCAACGGCTATGGGCCCTGATAACATGCTGGCAATAGCCCTGAAGACTTGTACTCCAGAACATCCCGCTCCCTTAGCCAAGCTGTTCCAGTATGTTTACAAACCGACAATGGAGAAAAACTGCTCAAGTGTGTTCTGTACATAAAACGCAGGACAAATTCGACACGTGCAAATACAGCCTTATCAGTCTACTCTCCATCATCAGTAAAATGATGGAAGGTGTCATCAACAGTGCTAACAAGCAGCACCTGCTCAAAACTAACCTGCTCAGTGACGCCTAGTTTAGGTTTTGCCAGAATCACTCAGCTCCTGACCTCATCACAGCCTTGGTTCAAACATAGAAAAAGGAACTGAATTCCAGCCCTTGACATCAAGGCTACATTCTGCCAAATGTGACTTCAAGAACCCCAAGCAAAAACGATATTGCGGGCCAGCACTCCATTATTGGAGTCATACCTGACAGATAGGAAGATGGTCATTCTTGTTGGAGGTCAGTCATCTCAGCTCCAGAACATCTCTGCAGTAGTCCCTTCGGATAATGTCCTCGGTCCAAACATCTTCAGCTGCTTCAACAATGACCTTCCTTCCATCATAAGATCAGAAGTGGGGATATTCGATGATGATTGCACAATATTCAGCATCATTCGGAAATGCTCAGATACGGAAGCAGGTCATGCCTAAAGCAAAGATATCTGGGCAATATCCAGGCTTGGTCTGGCAAGTGGCAAGTAACATTTGCGCCACATAAATTCAGACAATGACTGTCATAAATAAGAAACAATGTAACCACTTTGTATTCAGCAGCATTATCATCACTAACCTCCCCCACTATCAATATCCTGGGTGTATCATTGACAGAAACACAACTGGACTCGCCACATGAATGTAACAGCAGATCAGAGGCTAGGAAACTGCACGAGAAACTCACCTCCTGACTACCCATAGCCTGTTCATTATCTACAAGGCACAAGTCAGGAATGAAATGGAATATCCTCACTTGCCTGAATGAGTGCAGCCCCAACAACACTAAAGAAGCTTGACACAATCCAGGACAAAACAGCCCATTCGATTTGCACCACATCCATCACCCCTACAATTCTTCTAAATTCCATCGAACACACACACTGCCGCTCCAATGACAAGCCGTCATCCCCAGGATCAATCACCTCCAACACCAGCAGATCTTTCTCCAGAGGTAGTGCCAAAACAGCTCATAATTGTCCAAATGCCGTCTGTCCATAGCCCATTGCATTCTCAACAGTATGCCTCCCGTCTTGCTTTCTTGGTCTCTTGAAATGAATGCAATCATTGCTTTTGCTTTCCTAACTGCCAACTGAACATGCACGTTAACCATAAGAGAGGACGAGTGCTTCAAAATCCGTTTGGGCTTCAGATTTAATGGATCCTATTAGAACATAGTGTATCCACTATTACGCCTACCAAAGTGCATATTCTCACACGTTCCCATATTGTGTTCCATCAGCCACGTGTTTTCCCACAGTCCAAAACTGTTCAAGCCTTTCTGCAGCTTCCCCACTTCCTCAATATCACCTGCATACTTAGCAAAACTGCCCTCAAGTCCTTTGTTCAGATTGTTCATATATAATACATTTCCTGGTTCCCTAAGTACCGTCCACAATCTACAAGACGCAACAGTCTCGGTGCTTGATTCCATTCAGGGTGAAGCAGCGGCTTGACTTGAATTACACCTGTAAAGTCTTCACTCCCTGCACCACTGACTCTCAGTTGAAGCGCACCCAACCCCCTTTTTATTGTGAGTTTACTTCATTATGGCGCACAATCCCAGCCTATTGATGTCACTCCGTCTCAACACTAACTGAGTGGTGCTCACACCAACCATGTCACTGTGTATTGATGACGATGGAGGGAGGTCGACGAGGGGATGTCTATGATGAATAACTGTGTGACTGCAAGGCTGAAACCTGCCCCGACAGCCTCGGATGTACCTGTGCCCGCTCTCAACGCTGCAGGCATGATCAGTCTTCCTGCAGGTCAAATCAAGGAAAGCGCCGGGCCTTGATAGTGTTCCCGGCTGAGCACTCAGATCCTGTGAGGACCAACTGGCAGAGGTATTCACATACAACTTCAGCCTTTCCCTCCCACAAGCTCAAGTCCCAATCTGCTTCAAGAAGACCAACATCAACCTTCATTATTTTGCTTCCAATTAAACCTGTTGGATTATAACCTGGTGTTGTGTGATTTTTAACTTTGTACACCCCAGTCCAACACCAGCATCTCTAAATCATAACATCAACCTTGTAAGTGAGAAAGCTCATGCTTTAATGACTTGATGATTGCCGCCCAGTGGCTCTAACCTCAATAAACATGGAGTGATTTGAAAGGCTGGTTATGGCCCACATCACCTCCAATCGCCCAGCCTTATTTGGTCCCCTATAATATGCCGACTGATGTAACGGGTCCACAACAGAAGCCAGATCCCGAGCCCTGCACTCATCCCTCGGACATCTGGACAACAAACACACATGAACCGGACTCCTGCTCATTGACGCCAACTCCACCTTAAACATCATTATCCCCTTCAGACTGATCTCAAAATTCCTTTACCTTAGTTGCCACTCCACTCTCTGCAACTGAATTCTCTGGTTTCTGACCCACAAACCACAATTAGTGAAGATAGGTATCTGAACCTCCGCCACAATAACATTCAACACTGGAGCTCCTGGAGGATGTGTCCCTCAGCCCCTACTGTACTCCCTGTACACACGCAGCTGTGTCCCTCAGCCCCCTACTGTACACCCTGCACACACACGGCTGTATCCCTCTGTCCCTACTGTACTCCCTTCACACGCGGCTGTATCCTCAGCCCCCTACTGTACTCCCTGTACACACAGCTGTGTCCCTCAGCCCCTACTGTACTCCCTGTACACACACGGCTGTGTCCTCAGCCTCTACTGCACTCCCCGTACACACACAGCTGTATCCTCAGCCCTCTACTGTACTCCCTGTGCACACACGGCTGTGTCCTCAGCCCCCGACAGTACTCTATGTACACACACGGCGGTGTCCCTCAGCTCGCTACTGTACTCTCTGTACACACACCGCTGCATCCTCAGCCCCCTACTGTACTACCTGTACACACATGGCTGCGTCCTCAGCCCCCTACTCTACTTCCTGTACTATCCTCAGCCCTCTACTGTACTCCTTGTACACACACGGCTGTGTCCTCAGTCCGCTACTGTACTCCCTGTACACACACAGCCATGTCCCTCCGCCCCCTACTGTACTCCCTGTATACCGGCGGCTGTATCCTTAGCCCCCTACTGTACTCCCTGTACACACACGGCTTTGTCCTCAGTCCCTACTGTACTCCCTGTACACACACGGCTGTGTCTTCAGTTCCCTACTGTACTCCGGTACACAAATGGCTGTGTCCTCAGCCCACTACTGCACTCCCTGCACACACACGGCTGTGTTCCTCAGCCCCCTACTGTACACAATGTAAACCCATAGCTGCGTCCTCAGCCCGCTACTGTACTCCCTGTACACCCACAGCTGTGTCCTCAGCCCCTACTGTCCTCCCTGTACACCCACGGCTGTGTCCTCAGCCCCTACTGTACTCCCTGTACACACATGGCTGTGTCCTCAGTCCCCTATTGTACGCCCTGTACACACACGGCTGTGTCCTCAGCCCCCTACTGCTCTCCCTGCACACACACGGCTGTGTCCTCAGCCCCCTACTGCTCTCCCTGCACACATACAGCTGTGTCCGCATCCCCTACTGTACACAATGTAAACCCATGGATGTGTCCTCAGCCCGCTACTGTGCTCCCTGTACACACACGGCTGTGTCCTCAGTCCCCTACTGTACTCCTGTACACAAGTGGCTGTGTTGCCAAATTCCAAGCAATGCCAACTGTAAGTTTGCTGATGACATCACCAAAGCAGGAGGGATATCAAGCAGC
Organism: Hemiscyllium ocellatum; assembly: GCF_020745735.1. Lineage (NCBI taxonomy): Eukaryota > Metazoa > Chordata > Chondrichthyes > Orectolobiformes > Hemiscylliidae > Hemiscyllium > Hemiscyllium ocellatum. The sequence goes on from NW_026867475.1 coordinate 363,661, forward strand.
CATGAGTCTGAACACAGAAAAGAGATAGTGGGTTTGGCGGCATGGTGGAATGATAATAACCTCCCTCTCAAATTCGGCAAAAGTAAAGAACTGATCATTGACTTTAGAACGAAAGGAGAGGAACAAGCCACTGTCTACATCAACGTTTGAGAGAGTGCAGAGCGTCAAGTCCCTCGGAGTGATGATAACTGGCAGCCTACCCTGGACTTCTCACATAGATGTGACAGTCAAGATGGTTCAAAAACGTCTCTCCTTCCTCACTTGGCTCAGGATATTTAGCATGCACTACTTCTACAGATACACTATTGTGAACGTACTGTCCGGGTGCGTAATGGCCTGGTACGGCAACACTGTGCCCAGGACCATCAGAAACCACAGAAGATTGTGTTCACAGCCCAGACTATGACGGACTCCAATCTCCCAATAATTGACTCTATTTACACGGCTCGTTGCCGCAGAAAGGCTGCCAACATCTATCCAAGATTACAGAGGGAAGGGAGAGAGGGAAAAAACTAGGGCCTTAACAGATACCTTTGTTAAATCCTTGAACACAACTGAGGTCGTGGAGGACTGGAAAGTTTCTAATCCCCTTGTGTAAGAAGGGTAGCATGAATAATCCATTTAATTATAGACCGGTGAGCCTGACGTCTTGGTAGGGAAGCTGCGAGAGAAGATACTGAGGATAGGATCTATTCTCATTTGGATGAACATGGTCTTATCAGTGAGAGGCAACATGGTTTATTGTGGTGAAGATCTTGTCTTACCAACTTAATAGAATTATTTGAGGAAGTGACAAAAGTTGATTGATGAGGGAGGATCTGAAGATGTCATGTACATGGACTTCAGGAAGGCGTTTGATAAGATTGCCCATGGTCAGGTTATGGAGAAAGTGAAGTCACATGGTGTCCAGTGTGTGCTGGCTACATGGATAAAGAACTGGCTTGGCAACAGGGGACAGAGCGTAGTAGGGCAAGCGAGTTTCACAAAATGGAGAACTGTGACCAGTGGTGCTCCATTTAAGATGTTTCGGGAAATATACATGAATGGGCAGGGAGCATAGGGATACAGACCTTTAGAAAATAGGAGACAGATTGAGATAGAGGATTTGGATCGGCGCAGGCTTGGACCGCCGAATGGCTTGTTCCTGTACTGGAATGCTCTTTGTTCTAACATTATCAAAGACCCATCATATGTCTGTAAAGATCTCCCACAACCTCTTCCATCAGACTAAATGATACAGACGCTTGAACACACAGAGCAGCTAGTTCAGTAACAGCTTCTTCCTGGCTGTTATTAGACCGATGAATGGATTCTCTAACCTCAGGTAATGCTGATTTTTTCCATATTGACCTCGCCTCGCGCACACCCTGTGCAGGGTAACCTATATGCCTCTCAGACATGTTTTACAGCCATTGTTCAGTACATCCATGCTAACCTTGATCCATGGTCTGCCTGGATATCTTAGCGCAGGACAAAATAAATCCTCACCTCCCTACCCCAAGCTCCCTCCAGTGTTCACGCCCAGGTCTCTCCGGTCCTCACTCCCAGCTCCTCCCATTCCCCCCAACTCCCCTTGACCCTATCCCCAGCTCCCTGTGACCTTTGTCTCTCACTGTTTCCCTCACACTGCCTATTTCCCTGTGTTTTCCTTTTCCCTGACTTCTGTTTCTTTCCCTGAACCTATTATCTTCCATTCTCCCTGCACATGTGACTGTTTGTTTCCTCGTTTTGTTTCCTTTCTCTCTTTGTCTGACTGTCCATCTGTTTCCCTCACTGTGTTCTCTCTCTCCTTCCCTTTGTTTCTGTCTCTTTCTCCTTCGTTGGCTTCTCTATTCGTTTGAAGCAGGCGATGGCTCATTGGTTCAATGTTGGCAATACAATGCACTCAACAAGGTTTTGATATAGAAGACATAATTTAAAATTACCAATTAAATTTCAATTGTTGTCAAAAGAGCAACCAGAACGTGGGTATCCAGTTAGCAGCCAATTGTTACATCTAACTATTTTGAAACCGCCCGTCTACCAGTGCTCTGCATACTGGCAACTCAAAGCATTCTATTCTGGTGCATAATGACCTGACATGGTAACTGCTCTGCCTAGGACCAAAATATACTACAGACGGTATTGTGCACAGTCCAGACCATCACGGAAGACAACCTTCCGTACATTTATACTTGTCATTGTCGCAGAAAGGCTGGCAACATCAAAGATCTCTCTCCCAAACTGGTAATGATCTCCTACAACCTCTTCCAACAGGGAGGATACACAGAGGCTTGAAAACATGGACCAGCACGCTCAGGAACACTTCCTTCCCTACCATTATTAGACTGGCAAATTGACATCTCTCAATATTCAAATAATGTTAATCTTTCTAATGTCGATCTTACTTTGCACACCTCCTGTGAAGCTGTAATCTTGTATGCATCACTCTGTCCAAGGATCCTGTGATCTCTGTTTTCTTGTTTCCTATCATGTGCCTGCACTACAATAAAAACAAACCTTTGCATTGTGCATTTGACTAAAATAAATGAAACCAAATCAGATCAAACACGTGGACTGCAGTAGCTCAAGATCTTCTCAAGGGCAACTGGAAAAAAGAACTCATGCTGCCCCAGTCAGAGATACCCATATCTAATTAATGGATATAAGAAGATGACCACACTTAGGGGGGACAGACAGAGGGAATCAAATTGCTTTAAACATGATCTTAGATATATACAGGGTTCCTTCACTATTTGCAAGCAGTGTGTTCCTACGAAACCGTTGGCAAGCTGATATGGTGTAAAGTGCAGTAGCACTAATTTATATAGGAAAAAATTCGGCTTGCTTCATAAAAGTGAAAATCCTGTTCGCATACATGTTGGTTAGTGAAACAATGTCCTAATGTAATTCATTTAGAAAGCGAAGTGGCGAAAAGCAAACTTTTGAAAAGCGGTGGATACCCGGTTACTTTGGAGCTGATGCATCTGTTACTACAGTGAGATGGTGCACTGAATGAAGGGTCTTACCCAGAGAAGAGGGAACCCCTCCAGTGACACAGTTACATTGCATGGAACTGACATCAATCACAGTCAGAGCAAACAGTCCCTGCTTCCAATACAAAACATTCAGTTCACTATATAACTGGACTGGACTACATGTTGACATTGCTGGCTATTGGTCACATCTCCCATCACCAATTGCTCTAGTGAAGTCAGTTGTGAGGGAGAATAAGAATATTTTCTTTTCATAGGCGACATGATTCTGCTCTGTTGTCCGTTTACGATGCTATAACCATCTCTCCAAAAATCCCTCCACCCCCCAAGATGTTGTTACTGTGCTGATCTCTCTGCCACTGGAACAAACGCTAGAGAGCAGACTGTCACTGGGCACAGCCGCCCTGAACATAGATAGCAAGTGTGGACTTCTCCGAATGTTCCTCTCACTGCTCTAATAAGGCAACTTTGGAACTTCCATAGGGAATATGCTTCAGTAATTTATTTACATAAATTGACAGACTGCTAAATGCAGTTTTATTTGCTGTAAACCGCACTTTTACGCATTTTGGCCTCAGTCCAAAACTAAATGCAATAATTACAATTAACGTATTCATTTAGACTTATGAATTAATGAGTCAGGTTCGAGTGAACATGATATTGGCTGCGAGATTGGGCGGAATGGGAGCAGTGGCTGTGCAGATTGCATGGGGAATACAACGATATTCCCCCATCATCATCGCTCTTTCTGACAGACAGAATTAAATCTAATGCATAACAAGGAAACAGCCAACGTTTGGAAGATGCAATGCTGAATGACAATGCGAACTAAAAGGATAATATTAAATGTGATAAAGTGAACTATATTTTCTATACACACATTTAATCATTGGGAATACAGATTGAGTAGGGTCACTGATCCTGAAACATTAACTTTGATTTTTCTTCACAGATACTGCCAGACTTGCTGAGGTTGCCCTCTAAGTTCTGTTTTTCTTTTTGTTTGAGATTGATCATGTTGTTCATATCTGGCAGAATACTTACAATTAAAAGCAGACGCTGGTAAGAAAATGTGGAGGGCAATGGGGACAGTACGGGAGACTAACAGTAGAGATATTTTCATTCCAAACTGGAAGAGACAATGGGCTGCGTTTCCCCCACTTTTGCTGTAAATAATTCTATGATATGCAATCAAAGCCTTTGCAGAGGGGGTAGACAAGCCGGTTCAACGAAGGCCACAGAGTGTTCCACCATCAATAATCTATTCCTATGATCACATGAAATTTCACCTGCCTCTAAAATGTCTTTTCAAACAAAGTGGAGTTCCTGAGATTTACAGGATATTCAGTAAAATATTCTTTTATCCTTTGAATCTTAAAGAAGAAACAGATTTCGGCCGTAACACAGGTGACATAGACACACCAACTATAATAGGTACAGGAAAGAACTATATTGTCCATATGTAACCAAATTCAGCATGTAGCACTCTCAAAAAACATGAAATATAGTGATACGAAAACATGAAATACAAACAGAAAATGATGTTCGAAGCACAACAGATGAGGAAGTATCTGCAGAGAGAAACAGAGTTAACATATCGAATATGATGTGACACTGTTCTGACAAAGTAACATTGAAATCAAAGGTAATTCTGTGTATCTCTGCTCAGAGAGTGCCAGACCTGCTGAGTTTCCCTCTATCAATTACTTTTTCTTTCTGACATGTGACAAATTGAATAATCTGAACGATATAAGCAAAGTTGCTATCTCAGTTGAATCGCGAGTATTTTTTATGGACATTAAATGAGAAATTACAATGTTCCTATGTTTGACAGAGCTCTAAATATCCATGACGTTTTGCATTGTGATACAGAAACATCGTGAGACATTGTTGAAACAAAAACAGAAGTTGCTGCAAAAGGTCTGCAGCATCTGTGCAGAGAAATCAGAATTAATGTTTCTAGATCAGTGGCCCTACATCAGAACGGATGGTAGCTCTGAAAATGTTGATTAATATACAGCAGAGGCTGAATAGTTGTTAACGGAAACTGTTAGTAGCTAACAATAGGGGGTGAGTAATGGAAGGCTACGTGAGAACTAGGTCTGGTGTATGAGTAGGGGGCATTGAGGAGTCAGTCCCTAAAATTATTGACCATTATTTTGAGTCTGAATGGCTGCAGGGTCCACCCGCGGAAAATGAGGTGTTGTTCTTCCAGCTTGCGTTGAAATGTCCTGGAACACTGCAGCAAGCCTGACGCAGAGATACTGGCCAGGGAACAGGATGGGGTATTAAACTGGAAGGCAACTGGAAACTCAGGGCCTTTTGAAAGGTACAGCTTGGATATTCTGTGAAGTGGTCACCCAGTCTACCTTTAGTTTCCCCAATGTAGAGCAGACCACAAAGTGAGCAGCGAATGTAGTAGACCGGACTGTGGCAAATGTTGGTCGGATGCTGCTTCACCTGGAAGGAATGTTTGACCCTTTGATAGTGACGAGGGAGAAGATAAGTGGGAAAGTGTAACATCTCCAATAGGGGAAAGTGAAGTGTACCTGTGGTGGGGGCTAGGGGACGTCGGGGGTGGGGGGGGAGGTGTGGGCAGTGAATAACGAGCGGACCAGGGTGTCCTGGAGGAAATGGTCACTTCAGAAAGTGGAAAAGGGAGAGGAGGCAAATGTGTGCCTGGTGGTGGCAACTCGTTGGAGGTGGGAGAAATGCAGAATTTTGATCTTCTGCATGTGAATTCTGGTGGGATGGTAGGTAAGGACAAGGGGAATTCTAACGCTGTTGCAGCAGGGAAGAAAGAGGCTGAGGGTAGAAGTGCAAGAGGAGGGTCAGAACTGGTTCAGGGCCCTGTCGATAACAGTGCTGGGGAATTCTCCGTTGTGGAAGAAGGTGGATATTTCAGAGGCCACACTTTTGAAGTTGACATCATCAAAAGCAATGCGGTAGAGACGGAGGAACTGGGGGGATCGAATAGAGACTTTACAGAAAACAGGATGTGATGATGTATACTTCAGGTAGCTGTGGGAGTTGGTGGGTTAATACGGGATATCAGTGACCCGTCTATCCCCAGAAATAGAAGCAGAGATGTCGAGGAAAGGAAGGGATGAGTCAGAGGAACACCAGGTGAAAGTGAGGGAGCGGTGCAAATTGGAAACGACGAACTTTTCCAATTCTGGACAAGAGAGAGGAACAGCAGCGATGATATCATCCATGAATCGGAGAAAGAGTTGTGGATGGGGGCTGGAATAGAACTGGAACAAGGAATGGTCTATGTACCCCATGAAGGAACAGGGGTAAGTTGGGCCAACTTATGTATCCATGCACCCCCTCTGGATGAGAGGAACAGGCTGAAGCAATGGGTCTGCCCAGGAAGTTCTGTCTGTGGATTTTCAGGAGGAGATAAAAGCGAACTCTGCTATCAGTGGGCCATCAGCTTCGGGACTGTTCGGGGTGAGTGGTGGGGGTCGAGTGGGTGGGAATCTCTAGATGAAATGTGGTCAGATTTAGTCAATAAAATAGCCCGATGCGCCATGGTAGGGTTATGGACCAGCAGGAGATATGTGGAGATGTGTGAGAGCTGGCACTCAGCCTCTGAAATGTAGAGGTGAGTCCAACAGTCTACAGCAGCACCACCCTTATCGGAACAGGCTGAATAACATAGTCAGGATTGGATCGAAGCATACAGCGTACAGTCTGGTCAGAGTTGATAGGTTGGATAGGGTGAGGGGGATACAGAGAATTTAAGACAACCAAATTCACATGGAGCGTTCTCAGTGAACAGATTGAGTTCAAGTAAACGCCAGAGGAATGAATCCAGGCGGAGGGAGAGTGTTTGAGCTGGGCGAAGGGTCTATGGGATGGGGAGTGGTCTCTTGCCCAAAGAAATGGACACAGAGGAGAAGATGGTGGAAGAGGAATTCAACATTATGTCGTTCCTGAAATTCATTCAAGTGAGGCACAGAGGGATAAAGCTGAGACCGTTGCTGAGTACAGAACATTCAGCATTAGAGAGTGAAAGGTTTGGAGGGATGGTGAATACACGACAGGCTTGGGGGAGGGGATGGAGTCAGATTGCAGGGCATGGGTGGGTTTGCAGGTTCCACAGCCTCATAGGCATCTCTGGGTTATTCTGTCTTGTGGGCCTCGTACATCTGGTGAGCATGGCAAATGAGCTGGAGAATGAAGTAGATTTGGGGAATGGTGCAGCCTTGAGCCAATGTGATGTGATGCTTTTGCACAGAGAAAATGTTGATCTCAGTGGCAACGACACCACACGATCAGTCCTCAGAAAGTAAGTGATTGAAAATAATCAGAATCGTTATCATATTATAATGCTCTGATTTCATTGGGGTGACACTCAACCAGCAAGGTCTTACTTTTCTGAGGCTTCAGACCAAACTGTGAAAACTGAATGTATCTTGAAGTTATTAATACGACAAATCCATCCATGGTTTTGGAAGGCACTAGCAAGTGCAGAGTTTATTTGTCATTCCCAATAGCTCTGGGGAAGGTGTCATTATTCATTGAGGAAATTGCCAGCACAGAATTTCCTCTGATTTCCATTAACCACAGTTTGCTGAGGGTGAATGATGCTACATGAGTCAAATGCTACTTTGATGGCAAGGAAATTTACTCTGATCTCACCTCAACTGACATTGGAAAATCAGTTAAAATACCAAAGAGAAAAAGGCTAGAACACGGCTTATTGAACAATGTGGTCACTGTCCTCGCAACGTTTAAGGGCAAACAGATGCATGGACTTCTGATTCTGAGGAGAGGTGTTTCCTATTTGGGTCGAGATTGTTTGGCTAAGCGCTGTGACAGAGAGACAGAAAAAAAAAAGTTCCACTCTGTATGGGGGAAAAAAACCCACCCTATTCACGGTGCATTGGACAATGACAGACATACACTATTAGACATTGGGCATTGATCATCTCAATCTCATCATTCTCTGATGGTCAATAGCAGCACAGAATCCAGGAGCTCCTATCACCCCAGTTGGAAAGCAAAAAGGAGTAAGGGATGGTCAGGGGAAGTGGGAGTAACTAGGGAATTGGTGTAACTTACAGTGGGATTGGCAGAAGAAGGGTGTGATGAGATATCATCAGTTGAAGAGTATATGGCAGCAGAAGGGGTATTTCAAGGGAAGTAGGAGTGTAAAGAAAGACTAGGAAGGGGAGGAAGAATGGCTAATGAAGTTTTAGTGACTGGGTAAAGCTTGTTTTTGAAAAAGTGAGGTTGGGTGAAAACCACCACTGTTCAGGAAAATTAGGAACTGATTCCATTGAAAACTAAAATTTGATGTACTTCTTTTTCTATCACTTGCTTCTTTATCAGATTGTACATTCACTCCGTAGTTTTGTATCTCCATCAAATGCGGGTGACGTGTTTTTGTTTCTCCCCTGGTGATGTGTCTCAACATTTTTGAATTTGTTTTAACAGTATGTCTTTGCTTCCAATTCCATGAGAATATCATTTGACCTCCTGAAGTTTGTCCATAACATAGAATTTCATTGAATATTTATCCTCATCACATTAACTGATTCAATCAATAAGTCTGTGTCCATCCTGCAGATGAAAGATTTCTTCAGTTCTGACTATTGTTACAAAGGACAGTGCCACACAAAAGGCTAATGTTCCAGTGCAAGGTGCCAAACCGTAGTTCATCCTAAATTAGGTACACACTTTATGAATAAGACATTCTGAGGGACAGAGTGTAAAAGGTGAATTTAATTTTGTGTCGAAAATGGTATTTGCACCACGCTCATAATAGGTGTTAACTACGTCACTCTGTACATACCCCAAAATAAGAAAAACAAGAGACTGGAATTCTTAATTATTCTTCTGTGAATAACATCTGGAGAATAGGAAGGAAATCAAGGTTTGTTTGTGATATTCATAAATGATGATGGTGAGAATGTGGAAGATGGATGGCAGTGAAATGATAACTAATGTTGGGGAAGACACAAAGATTAGCTGGGTGCTTCACAGTGAGGAGGAAAGAGTTAGGCTACAGGACGATATAAACAGATGATTTCTATATCCAGAATAATGGCCGATGAAGTTTAACACTGATAAATGTGAGATGATGCACATCTGAATTAACAAGACAAGTGAGTACTCAAACTCTGAAGGGCGAAGGCTAAACTTCCTCCTTTCTTCTTTGCAGCATAGAAGGTTGAGTAGGGAGCATGGTACAGGTATACAAGAGCAAGAGGATGAACAGACATCAGCTGTTTCCCTTACTCAAAGGGTCAAAAACAAAGGGAAACATACTTAAAGTGAAAGGCAGGAGATTAAGAGAGGGTTTGTGGAGTCTGTATTGAACTGAGAGGGTGGCACAGACACAGAATATAAAGCTCCTGCGTGTGGAAACAGGCCCTTCAGCCCAAGAAATCCACACTGACCCTCCAAAGCATAACCCACCCAAACATGTTCCTCCTATATTTACCCCTGACTAATGCACCTAACCTACACAACCCTGAACACTTTCGGCAATTTAGCATGGCCAATTCATTTAACCTGCACATCTTTGGATTGTGGAAGGAAACCAGAGTACCTAAACGAAACCCACGCAGACAAGGTGCTAAATTCATACAGGCAGTCATCAAAGGCTGAAATGAAACCTGATTCCTCAGCGCTCTAAGGCAGAGTGCTAACCACTGAGGCGCTGTTCTGTCAAGGGTGACATGTGTCTGGAATGCATTGCCTAGGTAGGTGATTGATCAGGTAATCCCACAAACTTTTCAAAAAGTTGGATATGCACTTGGTGGTGCAGGCTCGCATTTTCATTCAATTATTCTATGTGGTGGCAGCCACGAACACTCAGATATTTTCCGAGGCAATAGCTAATGGCAGTTCCTAGCTTGTTCCATTGACTGTACTCAGTAAGTGAAACTCCAGTGAAGTGCTGGTGTTATCTCCCACTTTCTATTTAAGTGTTTCGGTTTCCTTGAGTTGGTGATGTAATTTTCGGTGTCGATGATGACATTTCCGGCCCTTTTTCTCAGAGGATGGTAGATGAAGTCAAAATTGATGTATTTGTTGATGGAGTTCCGGTTGGAATGCCATGTTTCTGGGAATTCTGGTGCTTGTCTCTGTTTGGCCTGTCCTAGAATGGATATACAGACCTAGTCAAACTGGCATACTTCCTCATCAGTACGTAAGAAATTAGTGTTGGGGTCATGTCTTTTGTAGCTAGTTGATGTTCATATATCCTGGTGACTAGTTTTCTTCTTGTTTTTCCGTTGTAGTGTTTGTTACAGTTATTGCAAGGCTTATTGTTCCAGGAGCAGAACAGACAAAGATGTGAATTTATTGCGGTGGTCAAAAGTATGAAAAAAGTTGCAGAGTAGAAAAAGAACACTCTATTAGTTGGGATTACAGCATCAAGGAATTCTAATTTCAAGGTTTACAGCAAAAGAGCTAGGAGTGAAATAAGGAAAAACGTCTTTATTTAGAGAGTTGTTACGAATTGGAATTGACATGGCTGGGAAAGTTATGGATGAAGATTCGAAAGACAACTGGATATATATTTGGAAATTATGAATTTAACGGGCAACAGAGAGAGGGCTGGCAAATGGGAGGTGCTTGGGAGACATTTTTGGAACTGATGCATACATAATGGCCGCTGCCCTCCTTCTGTATTTTAAAAATTTGTACTCTATCATGTGCCAGCTGTGAATAACAGTCAGTATCCAATTATTTCACTGTGTAAATGCTCGTAAATATGTGATTATTTGGTGCAGCATAAGCATTTAAAATGCAAGTATTGCAAGGTCAGCTTCATTATGAAGTCTAATTATTACTCAGAACATGAATATTTTACATGTTGTATTCCAATTACTAAAACAAATATATCATGGTTTTGGCACAAAACTCTTTGGAAAGCTTTGACTTTTCACTGACACGATATTATGTTCGTTGTTTTTTTTTACAGTCCAAATTTCATATTAAACATCATACATTCTAAAAAATGCAAGTTTTCAAATTATTGTTCACGGAAATTTGGTAACACAAATAATTTATTTAGTTTAATATACACAGTCCATGTTTACTTATTACCATTTTTAAATTGCTGGCAAATAGCTGAAGATCGTACATTTCAGTGAGAAATAAAACTGATTGTTTACATATAAATGTATAAAAACGCTAATTCTATCTGTACATTCAATCGTTTGCTCAATCTGAACATGTAATCATTCAGAAGCCAACCACTTTAAAAATATTGGAGTGGCAACACATTGCTTTGAATCCTGACATTGAATATCTTATTCTGATCACCACAAGAGTTATGTTCTTTCTTCGATAAAATAAAATGTACATACTATATTACTGTGTTAGAAAATCTTGACAGAAGTTTATATTTTAGTCCCATAAATATAGCATCAACATAATTGATTTAAGAGATTATAGTTCAGTTGAATGATTATCGTTTACATCTTACTTTTGCCCAATTCATGAAATATAGCAAACATCCGCTTATTGTTCGGGTCAGTCAACTCAACACCTTGCAATGAACTACACTGAAAATTGCTTCCAATAGATCTGAAATCATTTACAGTGTTATTGGACCTCACAGCTGCCTGTGATACAGAGAGACTCAGTGGCCTGTTCCAAAATCTGTGCATAGAGCTTGTAACCTGGTTCAGGGCAGTCAGCCAAACATTACTTCAAAACAAATAATTTGGAATCTACCTTGGCAGGGGGAGAACCCGCCAACAGACATTAACAAATTGACAATCTATTACAATCCCATGTGTCTCACAAAGAAACCTCTAAATCCATATCTAATAAATGTCACCTTCACATTCTCCAGTATCAAAATAAAATTGTACATCTCTGTGAATGGTCAGAGATTACTACATGGGTCACACAGTAGAATGGATGTGAAGTAACCAGCAGCAAACGGCAATCCACAAATCACATTAATAACTGAACTTGGCGGATTCTGTCGGGTTTAAGTAACTACACATATTATACTGGCTTTCAGGTGACTGTAACAATGCACACCATAACTGGAGGTTTTGGCCTTACACCCCTCCAAAGCTTCCTGATCTCACACACATCACTGCCTCACACATTCAACAATTGATGAGAATCCACAACCTGGGTTAAACTGGAAAGATAGAACAGTGCAGAAAATTGCAGGCCATTCGGCCCTTGACGTTATGTCGACCTTTTATCCGACTCTAAGATCAGACTAATCTACATACCTTTCGGTATACTATCATTCATCTGCCTACCCAATTAAATATCGCTCATATAGCTGACTTTACTACAACTGCTGGCTGTTCATTGCACACAACCTCCACTCCCTGTGTCAAGAAACTACCTCTGACATCTCCCCTAAACCTTTTTCCAATTACCTTAAAATCATGCCCTGTCGAGAGCCATTTCCACCCTGCGAGAAGGTCTCTTGCTATCCACTCTATCTATACCTCTCATCATCTTGAACACTCCTGTCAAGTCACTTTCCATTCTTCTTCGTTCCAATGAGGAAAACACCCCAGCTCCCTCAAGTTTTCTTTGTAAGACATGCCCTCCAATGCAGGCAGCATCTTGATAAATCTCTTAAGCAACCTCAGCAAAGTTTCCACATCTTTCCTATAACGAGGCAACCAGATCTGGTCACAATATTCTAAGTGTGGTCTCCCCAGGGCTCCATAGAGTTGCAGCGTAACCTTGCAGCTCTTAAATTCAATCCCTTAGCTAAAGAACACATCACACACCTTCTTAACAACCTTATAAACATGGGTAGCAACTTTGAAGGAGCTATTCCGTGGACCATTAGATCCCCCTGTTCCTCCACAATGTAAGAATCCTGCATTCAATCGTGTCTTCTGCATTCAAATTCGACATTCCAAAATGAATCGTATCCCAGTTTTCCATATTGAACACGATCTGCCACTTAGCAGCCGAGTCCTGCATCCTGTCAATGTCTTGTTGCAAACCAGAACAGACCTCCACACTATCCACAATTTCACCAACCTGTGTTACATCATCAAACTTACGAACCTTCCCTTCCACTTCGTCATCCAAGTCATTTTTCAAAATCACAAACTGCAGAGGTCCCAGAACTGATCCTTATGGAACACCACTGCTCACCTGTCTTCTATGGGCGAGCCCATTCTGTATCCAGACAGATAGATCTCCCTGTATGCCATGCCTCCTTACTTTCTGAATGAAACTACCACGGGGAAGCTTATCAAACACCTTGTTAAAATGCATGCACTCCACATTCACTGCTTTACCTTCTTCAGTGTGTTTAATCCCATCCTCAAAGAATCCAATCCCTCACAAAGACATGCTGACTATTTCTAATCAAACTATGATTTTTCAGAATCCTCTCCAATACGTTGGCCAATACAGATGTAAGACTGACTAGTCTGTCGTTCTCAGGACAATCCCTGTTCCCTTGCCTGAACAAGGGAGTAACATTTACCACCCTCCAATCATCGGACGCTACTCCAATGGAGAGTGAAGATGCAAAGACCATCGCCAAAAACACAGAAATCTCTTTTCTCTCTTCCTGTAGTAACCTAGGGTGTTTCCCATCTGGCTGAGGGATTTATCTATCCTTATGTTTGTACTTCAATCAGTCTGTATTTCACCTCAACTTGTTTACTCCCTGTCCAACCAACTGATTGACTGCTTTCCTTTCCGGGCTCTGTACAGTGCAGCCTTCCTGAGCAAGTATGGATCCCAATATCCGGTGTATTATGTAATGGAAAACAGGGGAGTGCTTTTCTCATGAAGGGCAGATGCCAAAACTTTGACTCTACTGTTCTTCAGATGCTGCCTGAATGGCTGTGCTTTGCCAGCGCCAAACTTTTCGACTCTGATCACCAGGATCTGCAGTCCTCACGTTCTCCATCACTGAGGGCTGTCCTCTCTGCACACTGAGCAGGGAACTAATCAGCAGAAACCGGTTGTATTTAGAGCTGACTGTTCAGTTCTGGAAAGCTGCATTTGATGAACACTTTTATTAAAAACGAAATTATAATTCAACAAATTTTCATTCAGTCCCAGAGTTCCAGTTTTGGTTCATGAATTGCACAGCTTGATAACGAGCAGTGAATGACTGAAAAAAACTCCGAGGTACAGAGTATTCCAGGTGATGTATTCCAGGTCGGGTGTGCTTTACCTTAATGCTGCTAATATTATCAGACAGACAAATATGACAAGGAAATGAGGTGACATGTGGAATTGTGACATTTTTGCCATTACAGAGCTGTGTTTGAGGGAGGTCATGGCTAACAACTCAATATTCTGTGGGATCAGAACTTTTGTCAGGACAGGAGAGAGGGTAAAAGAGGAGGTAGTGGTGCCTTATTAATTATGGAGTCAGTTACTGGCGTAAGAAGGGACGATATCTTGAAAGGATCTTCTAATCAGGCTTGGTGGTTAGAGCTCAGGATCAAAACCATGACAGAAACATTGGTAGCGATATATTGTAGACCCACAGATAAAGGAAAGTACGGGAGCAGGTATATAACCAAGTTATTGAGTTGTGTAAAAACAATAATAGGGTCATTATATTCAGACATTTCCGGGCGTGGATACGTAGGTGGGACTGGGATATTATAGCCATTACAGAAACATGGCTAAGTGATGGATAGGACTGACAGCTTAATGTGCTAGGGAACAGGGGCTTTCGGTGAAACAGAGATGGTGGAAGAGGGGAGGGGGAGTTGCATTTTTGATTAAAGGGAGTACCACAGCAGTAATCAGAGATAAAATAACTGATGGATCACCCAGTGAGGCTTTGTAGGTGGAGTTAAGAAATAGGAATGGAATGGTGAGGTGATTGGGGTTGTAATATAGACCCCCAAAGAGTCAACAGGAATGAGAGTAACAAATATGCAGGGAGAGAGGGGAGACCTGCAGGAGCAGTAGGGTTATCATAATACGGGATTTTCATTTTTCTAATACAGACTGGAACGGCCAGAGCATTAAGGGATTTGATGAGATAGAATCTGTTAAATGCGTCAGGAAAGTTTCCTCAAGCAGTATATAGACTTTCCTACTCGGGAAGGGGCAAAACTCGAAATTTTCTAAGGAAATGGGGTGAACAGGTGACTGAGTTAACAGTGGCGTAGCACTGTGGGACCAGTAACCATATGTCTATTATTTTTCAAATAGTTATGGAGAGGGACAAAACTGGTCTATAGGTTCATTTTTGAACTCAGGGCGTGGATAGGTAGGTGGGACTGGGATATTATAGCCATGACAGAAATATGGCTAAGTGATGGAAAGGACTGACAGCTTAATGTGCTAGGGAACAGGTGCTTTAGGTGAAACAGAGATGGTGGAAGGAGTGGAGGGGGAGTTGCATTTTTGACTAAGGGGAGTACCACAGCAGTAATCAGAGATAAAATAACTGATGGATCACCCAATGAGGATTTGTGGGTGGAGTTAAGAAATAGGAATGGAATGGTGAGGTGTTGGGGTTGTAATATAGACCCCCAAAGAGTCAACAGGACTGAGAGTAACAAATATACAGGTAGAAAGGGGAGACCTGCAGGAGCATTAGGTTTATCATAATACAGGATTTTCTTTTTTTTTCAATACAGACTGGAACGGCCAGAGCATTAAGGGATTTGATGAGATAGAATCCGTTAAATGCGTCAGGAAAGTTTCCTCATGCAGTATATAGAGGGTCCTACTCGGGAAAGGACAAAACTCGAAATTTTCTAAGGAAATAGGACAGGACAGGTGACTGAGTTAATAATGGGGGAGCACTTTGGGATCAGTAACGATTGTTCTATTAGTTTTCAACTAGTTACGGAGAGGGACAAAACTGGTCTACTGGTTCATGTTCGAACTTGGGACGTGGCTCAGGTACAGACAGCTGGGATCAAGGGAATCCCAGGAGATATATAAGAGATATAGGACTTTACTGAGGAAAGAAATCAGTAGGATGCAAAGGGGGCAAGAAAGAGCCTTGGCTGAGAAGATTAGGATGAATCCAAAAGGTACTTTAAATATATTAAAAGAAAAAGCAATAACTGGAGAGAAAATAGGTCCCCTGGAAGACCAATGTGGACAAGTATGTGTGGAACTATAAGAAATGGGTGAAGTTCTCAACGAATATTTCTACTCTGAGGGGCAGGAGAATCTATGTTTAGGACATAAGCCCTTCATCAGGAACGTCCAAAACATGGATTCTCCTGTTCCTCTGATGCTGCCTGACCTGCCGTGTTTTTCCAGTGCCACACTTTTCGACACTGATCTGCAGCCTCTGCAGAGCTCACTTTCTCCAAGGGCAGTAGATTTAGTCAATTTGGATTTCAGTTACACCAGAACAGAATGAGGCTTTTTCGCCCCTGGAGCCAGATATACAATTACAGGAGGAGGCCAATAAACCCCTCGGGCCTGTAAAACTGTAACTAGATCATGCAGCACCGTATCCAGTTACATAGAAACAGGATCAGTCTATTCAGTTACTTGAAGTCAGTAACACAGGAAATGGAAGAGGCCACAAAGTGACTAGACTATGGGGTATACTGGAATAAAACCAGGTTACACAGCCCCTCAGACCTGCCCTCCCATTCAGTAAGTCAGGGCTGATCTGCACTCGGCCTCAATTTCTCTTTTATGCCCAATTCTTTGTAGTTCTCGACTCTCTGATGGGTCAAAGTCCACTGACACCCACTCGCATCCCCCAAACATTTCAGTGATTTGGCCTCCCCAACTGTCTGGTCGCAACCATTACCACCCTCTGAGAGAAGGAAACACTCCACACACATATACCTTGGACTGTTGACATGGATAGAAAATATGAACACAGCGTAATGTGACTGGCCCTGATATCATGGCAGTATTTGATTGAGCGAGATGTCAAGGAGACTGAACAAAACTTAACTTGATGGGAATCAGTTGTAAACTCCCCACTGGTTGAATCATTCAGAACACAATGGGGCTGGTGAACATCAATCCTGCCAGTCCCTGGATAGCCCTGTGGGCAATCCTCAGGGTAGCTTCTTTGGCACAAACATCTTCAGCTGCTTCATCAATGTCTTTCCTTCTGTCATACCACCACGGGTGGGGATGTTCTGTGAAAATTATACAATGTTCAGAACAATGAGTCACCTCCTAAGGTACTAAAGTATCAAATCTGGACAACATTCAAGCTCGTGCTTTTAATGTATATGTAACATGAATCAAAAGCACTGCTGGACACTAAACTTTTCCACGATTAAAAGAAAGAGGAAACCCTTCAGCAACATTAGCTGAAGTAATATAAGAAAGCCATTCAGCTCATCTGATCTGTTGGATAACAAGAGGCACAATGTGTTCACTCACTCCTGCCTGTTACACAAGGAGACAATTTCTAAAAAAAACAGTAGATGTTGGAATCCAAAACACACACGCAGGAATCTGGAAGAACAAAATAAGCAAGGCAGCATCAAGACTTTGACAAGTGTACGCCTTGGATATAACCCTTCGTCAGGACTCTTGGTGGAAGTAAGGGGGTCTATAGACAAAGGTGAGGGAGGAGGAGGCAGATTGGCGAGGTGGGGATAACTGAACACAGATAAAGGGTATCGGCGTTTTGGTGATGGGAGGGCTGAACCAGTTGGTAGCTAGACAAAAGCTTGCTCAGAGCAATGGAAGGGAGTGGAGGGCCTGGGAAGGGAGTCGGGGGATTTGAAGGGAGGCTATTTGAAATTGGAAAATTCAATGTTGAGTCCCTGGGGTGTAGGCTGCACAGGTGAAAGATGAGATCTTGTTCCTCCAAATTATGGTTTGGTTCATTGTGGCAATGGAGGAGGCCAAGGATGGCTATGTCGGAAAAGGATTGGGAAAGATAATTGAAATAGGAAGTGACTGGGAGGTGTTCCATTCCACCTAACGACCCTACCTTTCAACTCCCAACCGGAATCATCACTCCCATCGCCCAACCAGGTTGCACCCACCACTTGTGTCCACATAGCCGTAACTTACCGTCCTCCGATCTCCCCACCCCAACCACCCCTTCCCTCTTTATCTGCAGCTCCCCCTACCCACCAACGCAGTTCTGAAGGACATTTATACCTGAAATGTTGACTTTCCCAGCTCATGATCCTGCCTAGCTTGCAGTACTTTTGTCTCCTAAAACTCAGGAAGATCGAGTCTAGTCAGCACAACGTGTTTGTAGGCAGGAACCATGGGCTTCCCACTAAAGTCCTTGAATGCCTTCCCTCTGGCCAGGAGGAAGACATTCAGTCCCTCGAGACACTGACACATGAACAGAAGAGGCCATACAGTCCCTCCAAACTGTTACACTGAAATAGGAGGATGTCATTGTTGCTGCAACACGACAAACCAATGAGGCATAGACTGCACTGACAGACTGCTCCATGTTGTTCCTCCTGGTTCCATTGCTAATGGTACTCACGTGTTATGTTAACGTGGTTTGCTGACCATGAGGAGGGAAAGTGATTGGTTTGTACCAAGTCCCAAGGAGGCATCTTCCATCTCCGAGATATTACGGACTAGGCTAGAACACTCAAAACATATTTAGGCAGGCAGCCCAGAGCATACCTTTGCAATTTGTTTCGGTAAGTGTATAATGAAAATTACCTGGAGTAATTTAGCTAGGTTGACTACTAGATTTTAAAACAGACAAAAACTTTATTCATAAAATTAAACAATAAAACTCAAAGAACAGAATAAAGAATACGACAGAATTCTACCTTTTCAACTAGACTTAATTATGCTATTCTGAATATATATAATAGTCCCAATGCGCAAACTCCCAATAAAAAACAGTATAAATGGGACACATGCTTCTAGGTTGAAGCTGAAGGACAGAAAAGAGAGAGAGTTTCCACACAGCTCCCAGGTGAACTTCCCAGTTCAAAACTCTACTGAAAACTGCTCAGCTCAGCTAGTACAGCAAAAATAGCTCACCACTCTCCGTTCATTATACTGGTCACTTATAAAGCATGACCACTTTGGCCTGAAGTCTCATCTGTTTCGATAAAAACAAAAGGCCTCTGAAAATCCTTTTCATCTCTGTACCAAACCAGACTGATCGGAACTTGGCCTCGTTTTATTGTACCTTTGAAAAAAATCAAGGACAGAGTCTCCTTGAGCCAAGGATCAGCTTTTAGACAAAAAAGGGACTTGCTTTGTGATATGTCTCCTCCCCCTTAAAAAAGAACCATCGATGCTAAAAGATGGCTGCATTTTTAACCCTTCAAACCCAGTTAGTAGTCTCAATGCAGACAGATACACTATACTAACTGTAAACATTCAAACACAAACCTATGCAAATTCAGGCCGCGGTACACCCACCATCGAACACCTCCATATCTCATTCGAGTCTCAATAACTCATCAGCATGCACGTTTTCACGACCTGCCATGTGCACAGTTGTCAGATTGAATGGCTGCAGCAACAAGCTCCATCTAAGCAATCTGATATGTTTGTCCTTAATTTTTTCCACAAATGTCAATGTATTGTGATCAGTGTGTACGATTGTCTCAGATGCATTGTTGGTAATATAAACATAGTTATAGTGTAATGTCAACACCAAGTTTAAAGTCTCTTTCTCCACCGTTGAACATTTCTGTAGATGAACGTTCGACTTCCCAGAAAAAATACCCGATGGGTCTTTCTATTCCCTCAGCATCCTCCTGCACCAACACCAGACCAATACCCACATCACCGGCATCGATAGCCACCTTGAAAGGCTTCATGTAATCTAGTGTAGCTAATACTGGGGGCAGTGGTTAACACAGTTTTTAAGCTGTAAAATGCTTTGACAGTCCTCTGTCCACTGAGAGTTCTTGCCCTTGACAATTTGGTGAGTGGAGCAGCCGCACTGCTTAACGTTTGGCACAAACTTTCAGTAAAATCCACTCAATCCCAGGAACCATAGTGCTGCATATCTCTTTTTGTCGAAGGTGTGGAACATACCCCAACTATTTTTATGTTCATATCTCATGAGGCCATTTGTCCATGTCCAACAACGCGACACAGGACCGTGACTTGGGCTTTCTCAAATTCACTTTTAGCTAGGTTTACCACCAAGCCTGCCTTCTGAAGTTAATTGATCAAGTCCGATAATTGCTGTAAATGTTCAGTTCATGAGTGATGAAAAACCACCACGTCATCAATGTACACCACATAGTTGGGTAATCCGGAAATGACCTTATTATCAGTCCCTGAAATGTAGCTGGATCGTTTTTCATAACAAATGCCACAACTTTGAACTGATATAGTCCATTTGGCATTATGAAAGCCGAAATTGCCTTCGCTGTCTCTGGCAGAGGTTCTTGCCAGTAGCCTCTGAGCAAATCCAACTTAGAAATGTAAGTAGTTTCTCCCACTATGTCGACACAATTCTCCAAATATGGAATTGGATATGCATCAGGCTTTGTAACGGCATTGACTTTGTGATAGTCCACACATGACCGTTGGGTACCATCTGGCTTTGGTACCATGACTATATGTGAACTCCAGTCACTGTAACTCACTACGATCATGACATCTTGAATCGTGTGCTCTATCTCCGTCTGAACTCTTTCAGGTAACTTTGCTTTTCTTGCGTAAGGTAACTCAATAATTTATCCCAATTATTTACAACTTTCTCATCATTCAATTTGATTTGAGGAATGTCCAATTCAGAATCCTCTGAACTTGGTTCTTCCTTCTGTGCTGTAATCATGAACACCTTATCGTCTTGCTTTCCTTACCTAACAAAATACCTTTTGAGCATATTCACATGACAGACTCTGTGAGATCTCATCCTGTCTGGAGTCCGTACCAAGTAGTTCACCTCATTCAATTTCTTCCCAATTTGATATGATACATTAAAACTTGCTTCTAAAGGCTCAACTATTACTTGAAGTAACACCAATACCTTATTCCCAAATGCAAAATTGCGAATTTATGAATTCTGATCCACTTCCTGTTTCATTGTATGCTGCGATACTTTTAAATGCTGTCTACCCAACTCTCCAGCTCTATTTAATCGTTTCCTAAAATTTGACACATCGTTCAAATGGGTGGTCTCTGAATTCTGAGTTATTAATTTCTCCTTAACCAATGGTAATGGTCCTTTTACTTCATGCCCACAAATTAATTCAAATAGTCTGAATTTGGTCAATTAATTCTGTGCGTCTCTGATCACAAAGAGTTCAAAAGGAATTTCCTTATCACATTCATCTGGATAATCCTGACCATAAACCCTCAACATGGTCTTCACTGTTTGATACCATCTCGCTCATGCTCACTGTGATTCCGAATACTACGTAGCAGATTTGAATTGCTTTATTCCCAAGTTACCCATCACCTGCTTGAAAAGTTCGGATGTGAGTTTGATCTGTCTGGATCTCTATTGGTAGTCCGTATCTAGTTAAAAAATAAGCATTTTTTTTCTACAACTCTTTTAGCTGTAATGCTGTATAATGGGTCTGCCCCTGGAAATCTAGTCAACACATCCATTATTGTTAATAAATACTTATTCCCACTTTTTTGTTGAGATAGGAGACCTACACAATCTATCAAGACATTCTCTTTCTTGTTAAATATCTTTTGATATAACTTCTATAGCTCCTCATCGTTCTGCTGTAATTCAATCAACTTAGCAGAGCTAAAGATACGTTCATGTTTTCCTACTTGCTCCTTCTTTGTTCCACTTATCTGATCAAAAAGAAACTTTCGGATAATTCTACGTCAGCTTCCTTATCTCTGCCTTTATCCCGCTTCAACCTGTGCATCTGTGATCTTCTGATCACGCAATCAGGGAAAATTCCTGGATAAACATTCTCCAGGTCTTCAGTTGCCTGCATCTCCACTGGTTTGTCAACTAGAGTAGGCAGCAGGCCTACCAGTGAATCAGCTATATTATTTGCAATGACAAATTTTATTCCGGGAGCTGAGAGTTAGTGGTCCATTACTCCTACCACACATTCTCCACTCTTCTCTGGACTCTTCAGCCTCATTTTACATAACTGAGCACTTTTTGCCTCATTATGAATTCCTGTTCCCAGCACATTTTCTGGTAATAGTCTCTCAAGAGTGCATAAAGCTTCACCCCTCAGCATTACAGATTGAAAGGATGCTGTGTCAATTAATATTGGAGCCTCCTTACCTCCTTACTCCTGGCCTATGTGAATAAACTTTACCCTTTCTTGTAAGTTTTTTTAGCACGTCCACTGATCATCTTGTGCACTCTGAGGCAGTTGCCTAACTTCCCTTATGCTTTTTGTTACGAGTCCAACTAAACGTCCAGCCTTGTCTGTTATCGT
Source organism: Hemiscyllium ocellatum (assembly GCF_020745735.1). Taxonomy (NCBI): domain Eukaryota; kingdom Metazoa; phylum Chordata; class Chondrichthyes; order Orectolobiformes; family Hemiscylliidae; genus Hemiscyllium; species Hemiscyllium ocellatum. The sequence goes on from NW_026867475.1 coordinate 385,883, forward strand.
ACATCTGGTTTTCTCCCAGCCCACCAACACTGTGATTTTGTGTGGCCCACTTTATTACAATGAAAACACCATAGTATTTTAACTTGTTTGTCCCCCTTAAGGTTTTCTTTATTACTGTGGTACATTATCCTTATAATCTACACTGTGATCTTCCTTTCCCTTTGCACGTGAGGATATCTCTTTGCTCCAATTCCTGTACCTCAGATTCCAGAACTGGTTCTGGAAGCAAAACCAAGTTTATGGACCAGTTCATAATCATCAGCCATTTCAGCAGCTACCATTGCTGCTTACACTCTCTGCTCTTCCACCTGAGTTTGCATTACTTCAGGTAGTGAATTTTTGAATGCCTCCAAGTACTAACCTCTCTAAGGGCATTATATCTTTGCTCGAATTTTAAAGCTCATATCCAACTATAGAAATTAGTCTGTTTGATCCTTACAAACTTAGTGTAGGTTTGACCAGGATTCCTCATGAGATTCCTGAAAGTTTGTCTATGCAGACAACATGTTTTTTTTAACCTCTTCAGACTCCCCAGATACCTCCTCTGATAGGGATGTGAATATCTCACTAGTCCTACCTACAAGTTTCGTTTGGATCAACAAAACCCACATTGCTTCTGGCCACTGCATTTGTTTAGCCAACTTTTCAAATGAGATGCAAAGGGCATCACATTTTTTCTCATCAAATTGAGGCAATGCTTGAACATACACAAACAAGTTCTCACTAGGCTTCTGACGACTAGAGGCTTGCTCACCCTCACTCTCTTCCTTAATAAGCGCACCCTCAGCCGTTATCTCCAGCCTTTTACACTGACTTTTCTTTTTAAGTGTCAGTTTTTGCTATTCAAAAGCTGTCTATATCTCTCTCCCCTGTGCTCTCTCTTTTGCCAATTTTTTTACTCTCTGTTCTCCTGCTCTCTTCACCCGCCCCCGCCCCCCTTCTGCATTTTATCGAAAGATAAATGTTTCAATTTGGCTGCCCTTACCTTACCCCTTGACGTTAACTCAAGATGTTTCATTTGCAACTGAATTACGACCATAAGACCAGAAGACATAGGAGAGGAAGTAAGTCAATTCGGCACATCGAGTCCACTCCGCCATTCAATCATGGCTGATGGGCATTTCAACTCCACTTACCAGCGTTCTCCCGTAGCCCTTAATTCCTCGAGACAACAAGAACCTATCAATCTCTGCCTTGAAGTAATTTAGCGTCCCGGCCTCCACTGCAGACTGTAGCGATGAATTCCACAGGGCCACCACTCTCTGGCTGAAGAAATGTCTCCGCATTTCTGTTCTGAATTTACCCCCGCTATTTCTAAGGCTGTGTCCACGGGTCCTAGTCTCCTCGCCTAATGGAAACAATTTCCTAGCGTCCACCATTTCAAAGCCATGTATTATCGTGTACGTCTCTATTAAGTCTCCCCTAAATTTTCTAAACTCCAATGAATACAATCCCAGGATCCTCAGCCGTTCCTCATATGTTAGACCTACCATTCCAGGGATCATCCGTGTGAGTCCCCGCTGGACACGTTCCAGTGCCAGTATGTCCTTCCTGAGGTGTGGGGACCAAAACTGGACACAGTACTCCAAATGGGGCCTAACCAGAGCTTTATAAAGTCTCAGTAGCACATCGCTGCTTTTATATTCCAACCCCCTCGAGATAAGTGACAACATTGCATTCGCTTTCTTAATCACGGACTCAACCTGCATGTTTACCTTCAGAGAATCCTCGACTAGCACTCCCAGATCCCTTTGTACTTTGGCTTTACGAATTTTCTCACCATTTAGAAAGTAGTCTATGCTTTTATTCTTTTTGCCAAAGTGCAAGACCTCGCATTTGCTCACGTTGAATTCCATCAGCCATTTCCTGGACCACTCTCCCAAACTGCCTAGATCCTTCTGTAGCCTCCCCACTTCCTCAGTACTACCTGCCTGTCCACCTAACTTCGTATCATCTGCAAACGTCGCTAGAATGCCCCCAATCTCTTCATCCAAATCATTAATATATAATGCGAAAAGCTGTGGCCTCAACACTGAACGGGACACCGCTCGTCACCGGCTGCCATTCCAAAATAGAATCTTTTATCCCAACTCTCTGCCTTCTGTCAGAAAGCCAATCCTCAATCCATCCCAGTAGCTCACCTCGAACACCATGGGCCCTCACCTTGCTCAGTAGCCCCCCATGTGGCACCTTATCAAATGTCTTTTGAAAGTCTAGATAGACCACATCCACTGGGTTTCCCTGGTCTAACCTACTTGTCACCTCTTCAAAGAATTCCAACAGGTTTGTCAGGCATGACCTCCCCTGACTAAATTTATGTTGACTTGTTCTAATCAGACTCTGCTCTTCTAAGAATTTAGAAACCTCATCCTGAATGATGGATTCTAGAATTTTACCAACAACCGTGGTTAAGCTAATTGGCCTATAATTTTCCATCTTTTGTCTTAATCCTTTCTTTAACAAGGGGGTTACAACAGCGATCTTCCAATCATCTGGGACCTTCCCTGACTCCAGTGATTCTTGAAAGATCTCAACCAATGCCTCCGATATTTCCTCAGCCACCTCTCACAGAACTCTAGGGTGTATCCCATCGGGGCCAGGAGATTTATCAATTTTAAGACATTTTAACTTTTCTAGCACTCTCTCTTTTGTAATGACAACCATACTCAACTCAGTCCCCTGACTCCCTTTAATTGTTGGGATATTACTCATGTCTTCCACTGTGAAAACTGACGCAAAGTACTTGTTACGTTTTCCTGCTATTTCCTTATATCCCATCACTAGGCTTCCTGCATCAGTTTGAAGTGGCCCAGTGTCTACTTTTGCCTGTCGTTTGTTTCTTATATATTGAAAGAAACTTTTACTATCATTTCTCCTATTACTGGCTAGCCTACCTTCATATTTGATCCTCTCCTTTCTCATTACTCTCTTTGTTATCCTCTGCTTGTTTTTGTAGACTTCCCAATCTTCTGATTTCCCACTATTCTTGGCCACTTTATAGGATATCTCTTTTTCTTTAATACATTTCCTGAATTCCTTTGTCAGCCATGGTTGTCTAATCCCTCCCCGAATAATCTTTCTTTTCTTGTGGATGAACCTCTGTACAGTGTCCTCAATTATACCCACAAACTCCTGCCATCTTTGCTCTACTGTCTTCCCCGCTTGCCTCTGCTTCCAGTCTATTTTTGTCAGTTCCTCTCTCATGCCCTCATAATTACCTTTATTTAACTGTAACATCATTACATCCGATTTTGCCTTCTCTCTTTCAAACTCCAGACTGAACTCTACCATATTATGATCGCTACTTTCTAAGGGTTCCCTTACTTTAAGATCTTTTATAGAGTCTGGTTCATTGCAAAGCACTAGGTCCAGAATAGCCTGCTCCCTTGTGGGCTCCATGACAAGCTGTTCCAAAAAGCCATCCTGTAAGCATTCCATGAATTCCCTTTCTTTGGATCCACTAGAAACATTATTTACCCAGTCCACCTGCATATTGAAGTCTCCCATGATCAATGTGATCTTGACTTTCTGACATGCCTTCTCTATTTCCCGGTACATGTTGCGTCCCTGGTACTGACCACTGTTCGGAGATCTGTTTTTTTTTGCCTGTGTGTTTCCTCAATTCCACCCATACAGACTCCACATCATCCGACGCTATGTCATTCAGTGCCATACATTTAATTTCGATCTTAAGTAACAAGGCAAACCCACCCCCCCTGCCGACTTCCCTGTCTTTTCGATAAATTGTAAATCCTTGGAGGTTTAACTGCCCGTCCTGACCTCTCTGTAACGATGTCTCTGTGAAATCTACCACATCATAATCATTCACTATGATCTGTGTCATCAGTTCATCTGGTTTGTTATAAATGCTACGAGCATTCACGTAAAGTGCCTTAATGCTAACTTTCTTATCATTAGAAATGTTGGAAGTCATATGATGTCCTAAGTTATCCTTGCTTTTTTCTGCATTCCCAGTCTGCCTCAATTTTAAATCCGCCTGGGCACATGCTACCCTGCTGCTTGCATTTCCATTTAACGCCATACTCCCTGTCGCTTTCACTTTCGCTTCCCCCCAACTCAGAAGTTTAAAGTCCGACTGACCACCCTATTTATCCTCTTCGCTAGAACATTGGTACCTGATGGGTTCAGGTGGAGGCCGTCCCAACGGTACAGATACCCCCCTGTTCCAAAACTGATGTCAATGCCCCATGAAGTGGAATCCCTCTTTCCCACACCAATCCCTTAGCCACGTGTTTCCTTGCCTAATTTTCTTGTCCCTATGCCAATTGGCACGTGGCTCGGTCAGTAATCCGGAGATTATGACCCTTGAGGACCTGTGGTTCAATTTCTTGCCTAGTGCTTCGTAATCCCCAAACAGGTCCTCCATCTTGCCATCTCTGATTCTGATGGTTTCTCCAGCAAGTTTAATTAACGAGTTACTGCTGTAATTATCTCTCCTCTCCTCACAGAAGCAGCCAGTTCCAATTCCAGCTTCTCAGCTGATTCTTGCAACTTTGTCTTATTCACTTTTCGTAAAATTTCCAAAGTCACTGCATGCACACCCAGGAAACTTTGGGTGACTGAAGTAGCCATTACTATTCGAACCTTTGTCAACCCAATCAAACAATACCCGAACTAAAGACACTAGCACCTCCCACTCGCTGTTGAAAATCAAGCAATAAGCCCCCAGTCTGTTATGGGCGAGGCTAGACCACTCAAAACATTCTTAAGCAAGCAGCCCTGAGCATAACTTTGCAGTTTGTTTTGGTTATTATCCAATGAAAACTACCCGGAGTAATTTAGCTAGGATGATTTAAATCAGACAAAAACGTTATTCACAAAGTTACACAAAGAAACACAATGAACAGAATAAAGAACCCCGACAGAATTCAACCTATCCAGCTGGACTTAATTATGCTATTCCAAATACACACAATAGTCCCAATAATCAAACTTCCTTGAAAAAAAAGGTAATAATGGAGCGCATGCTTCCAGGTTGAAGCTGAAGGACAGAAAAGAGAGAGAGTTTCCACACAGCTCCCAGTTGAACTTCACAGTTCAAGACTCAACTGAAAACTGCTCAGTTCAGTTCAACTCAGCTAGCTCAGCTAAAAGAGCTGACCACTCCCCGTTCATTATACAGGTCACTTCTAAAGCATGACAACTTTGCCATGTAGTTTCATCTGTTTACATATAACTAAAAGGCCTCTGAAAATCTCTTTCGTGGCTGTACCAAACCAGACTGATCATAGCCTGGCCCCGTTATACTGACCCTCTGAATAACATCAAGGACAGCGTCTACTTGAGCCAATGAACACTTTTAGCAAAAAAGAAGTCAGAGAAGACTGGCTAGTGTTCTATATGGAGGTCAGAAGCTGGTGGAAACGGCTAATACTATCAGAGTGTGGCTGATGACAGATTTGTGAACAATATGACGTTCAACACAGGGTCACATCCCAACTGTACATCCAAACGGTGAGACTTCATTCAGAACCTGGATCTCTCTCTCAACCAACATGGGGGCTGCATAGAGCTCTGTAAACTATCATTGAGTCATAGAATCCCACAGCACAGAGAGAAGCGCATTGTCACAAACTGGTTCATGCTGATTGAAATGTCCATCCATGCTAACCCCATTTCCCTATGCTTAGTCCATATCCTTCTAAACCTTTCCTAACTATACATTTGTTCAAATGTGAAGACACGTATCATGGAAAATATGTTATATCTAGTGCTATCTATATTTTGTTTGGAAATAATGAGTGTTGATTCATAACACTCCAGTGTTACTGCCATCACGTTTCATTCTTTTTGTAACGTTACAGATTAAACACTCGTTTCCTTCACACTCTTCTCATTGTATCATCACCGCAGGGATTAGTCTGGTGAAACGCCATTACACCATCTCTCTGTAGCTAGGAGATCATTGATTATATATGAAAGAAAATACTGTCTCAAGTACACTCCTCAACTGCAGGATGGTGTCTTCACACTTATATTTTAATCATTTTGTAATGAACGATGCTACTCATTAATTGCTCTGATTATTTGCTGAGTCATAGATTCACAGAGATGCACAGCATGGAAACAGATCCTTCGGTCCGACCCCTCCAGGCCGACCAGATAACCCAACCCAATCTAGTCCCACCTGCCAGTACCCGACTGCTCTGTACGAATTATGTTAGTTCTTATGATCAAGGACATCCAGATCCTTTTCACCAAGAGGACTTCCCATCATCTCGCCTTCTCATAAAAACAAAATACGAAGGATGGCATTTTTTTGCCAATCATATATTTGCCTTACGAAGCAAAGTCACACCAACCGCAACATCTCTGTTGCTATTGGAGTTGATGGGAGATACTGAGGAGGTGATGATCTAGCTGTGTTGTCTCCGAATATTAATCCAGGGAATCAGGTATTGACCCAGACACCGGATCCGAATCCCACAACGGCAAATGTTGGAAATTGAATTCAATAAATATCAGGAATTAAGAATTTAATGAAACAATTAAACCATTATTGATTGTCCTACCTAGCACCCTCATGCCCTTCAGGAAATGAAATCTACAATCTTTAGCTGGTCGGGCTTACATGTGACTCCAGACCCACAGCAATGTGGTTCACTCTGTTTTGCATTTTGAAATAGCCAAGCCAGCCACTCAGTTATATCGGTTACTTCAAAACCTCAAAGAAAAGAAACCGCATGGACCTCAGCACTGACTACTTACAGCCCACGGACTGCAGTGGGTCAGGAAGGCAGCTCACCAAAAACATCTCAAGGACAGTGGGGAAAGGGAATCAAATATTGGCCCAGCATCCCATTAATGAATAAAGGAAGACGATCCCACTCAGGGAAGAGAGAAAAAAAGGCATAAATAACTTTAAGCAGGAGCTTTGACATATACCTTACATGGTCATAATTAACAGTATTATGGGAAGAGGAGAAACATAAGTAAGGTTTAATTTTATTTTTTATTTCCATCCCAGCTGATCATCAATAATCCCTTTGTTTGCTTCTTTCTCTCTATCTCTCTCTTTCTCCATCTATTCAAATCAGTCCTTCTCCCCTTCATAACAGATGTCGGTGTCACCAACATCAATCACGCTATTTCCCAACTGTGTTCAGTTCTGATGTATGGTCATTAGAATTGAATTGCCAATTCCATTTTTCTCTCGACCCGACGTGGCAGATGGGCTGCCACATCTGCTCAGTTTGTCTGGTACTTTATCGTTCGTTATTGTTTCTGACCTGTTGCATCATTCTTTGCTTTCTTTAACCTTTAATTTTGTTATTACTTGGAATGTCTGCATGTTGGAATGTTGACCGACCCAAATGTCATTTACTGCAAGGTCATTCTTTCAGGCAGTACAGAACCAAGCACATTGCTGCGGGTCTCACATCAATCTTAAGCCAGACCAGATAATAACGCAAGATCTATTTACCAAAGGACATCAATGAAATAAATAAACGTATGGACAAAATGCTGTAAATGCTATGGTTGCCATTCCCAATTCCTGTCTTTTGTATTTACTTTCTGACATTGTCAGTGGTAGAATGTGGAACAGTGTCTTTCTGTGTAATAACATGTGCATCTGAATTACAATTTTTCCGACATTACTGCTCTGAGAGAGTGTTCCTGTCATTAAGTTATGTTAGAGACAAGAACAAAGTTTTGATCGAAATATTTGCAACTGAAAGAGTGCTTATAGGAGAGGTGGAACCATAACGACTGACTTTTATCAAAGCATAGATAATGGTTTATTAAGCGTCAGTTTGAAGCCAAGATGGTGACTGGGCATATAATCGAGCTGGTAGTGGATAGGTTTTGTGATGGACAGACTACAGAGACATAAATGAATTTTATTTATTTAAATTTGGTATTGTGAACAGTCTCGTTCTCAGATGTTTTGAGGGCTATTCTGAAATTTGGGGATAATCAATGAAATTTGCATTTGAAACTGAAGACAATAGTTTTCGTATTTGTCAAATATAGATAACAGAAATAGCAAAGAAGTTCGCCATGGTTGAAGAGATTAATACATGGATAGAGATGAAGAAACTTACCAGGAACACCAACAATAGCGAGGATAGGATAATAACCCGCCTGGATAATCAGCAGTGCACCCCATATCCGATGTGGTAATGTTGACAAAGACCAGGAAAAATAGAAAAGACCCCAGGATAAACTCCTGTCCATTGTTGCAGCATTCCAGTCTAATGTTCTCAGATTCTGATACATTAATGGATCATTCCAGACTATTCTCAGATGTTTAAATCTCCTTTTTCTGTCTCTGCAACTGCTGATCCTTTTGAGCGTTGGAGTTGATGCATCTGCTGCTAAAATGGCATAAACTATTGCAAGAGGCCCCTTACTAATAGGAGACGGAAAACATCCAGTGACACAACTCGGATCCATGGAGACTAGCATCAATCAAAGTCACTGAACAAACAGCTCCATTTAACCCCTTTCAGTATGGTTCCTTCAGTTCACAAAAACTACTGGACTGGATTGGATGTTGGCACCGTTGGCTATTGGTCACATTTCCCATCACCCATTGCTCTCGTCAAGTTAATAGTCAGGGAGAATGATGCATGGTTTCTTATCGCAGGCTAGATGATTCTGCTGCATTGTCCGTTTGCAATACTGTCACCTACTGAACGTCCCACCAACACCACCCACAAAAACCAGAATCTACATGCTGTTACCGTGCAGATCTCTCTTCGACTGGAACAGGCATCAGCCAATATATTTACAGTGGATATATTTGCACTCCAATACACAGGAAATGTGCATTTGCCTGGGCATTCCTTTAATTGATCTAATAAGACACTTTTGTATCTTCAACTCTCAATGTGCTTCAGCACTTTTTTTTAATATAAACTCACAAACACCTGAACACACTTTATAAAGCACAAGTTTCTTCACTTTCTCCTCATGGTAACATCATGCCAGGGTTTAGTCTGGTGAAACCCCTTTGCTGATTAAACCTGTACACAATACATCTAACAGTCTCTCAACAAAACACTGTCATTGGGAAAGATACATTTACTCTGGTACTTTAATCATTTTGCATGAAGAGCCACATATTATTTACTCCCTGATGCGTAAAAATTCTGTTTCTGACTTATGACCAAGCACATCCAGGTCTATTTCAACAACAGTACTTCCCAACCTCTCACTATTTAATGAACATAAATGTGAATGATGATATTTGTTGTTCATATCTGAACTATTTTATATTTTGTGAAGAGCTATTGCGCAAACACTGATACTTCTGATACCCCAAAGCCTTCACTCCAGATAATTATACTACTCTCTTCATTCTCTCGATTATCCAACTTTTAATACATTCGGTGTATTCCACCCCTACCTACCTATGGGCTCTAACATTCTCTACTCACCTGTATTCAACCATGTCAAACATCTGCTGAAAATTCAAATACTTCATTCCCAGTGGTTCTCAATTGTCGATGTCACAACGGACAACCTCCACAAAATCCAACAGATTGATCAAAGATCAAGATCATTTCCCCTTCCTGAATCTCGATTGACTCTACCGAATCATATCATTATTTTCCAGTGTCTAGTTGTCACATTCCTCACAAAAGGTCCCATTGTTTTTCTCACAGCTTACATCAAGCTAACCACTGTTTAGTTTGTTGTTTGCTCTCTCCGTACTGTTTTAAATATTTAGGTTTACAATCACTGCTTTCCAGTCCAGAGGATCCTTTCCAGAATCTAGCCAGCTTTGATGAATAATCAGTAATTCTTTCACTAGCTCTACTGCCACCTCCTCAATACTCTGGGATGTAGCTCATCAGATGCAGCAATATAACAACATTAAATTCAATGAGGTGCACTGCATTCTCAATTTACAAAGCTTCCCTTCTGTGGAGCCTCATCTCCATTTGTTTGCCATGGAATCAGACCCTCTGTAAATGCAGTGTATAGAGTCGGGTTATCAGACGCAGCAGCTGGCAATACAAACCCGAGATAAGCATCCACAGAAATTCCACTGATTTTCCAATGACAGAAACAAGTCAATTCCCCACACGCATGGTGCACGGGTTCAGTATTGAAAACTATCTCCGCTCCTGAGTTTCTCTACCTGGCGGAGAAAGCCGTTGCATCTCTGCACAGTTCCGCAGTAACAGTTTCTCTCCTCAAAGACGCAGTTGACAATGTAACATTACGTTTCTCTGTATCTCAGCGACTATAAGGGCAGCACCAGTATTGGTAATGGATTTGATCATGACGCTCAGAGAAGAGAGACAGAAGGAAACTAACTCCCTATAAACAGGGGCATATCTAAACGGACGTGATATTCAAGAATATAGGAAATGGGGAAATGTGAGAATAACTTGCCATTTTGTTTTTCTTTTAGTTCATCATCAGCAATCCATCTGATCACTTTTCATTTCTTTTCATCTCTCTTTTGGCCATTTCTCCGTCCATTCAATTTAAAACTGGCCCCCACCGCTCTCTCCAACCCAGCCATCCCTGTTTCCAGGATAAATAATATTGTTTCTCAGTTTGCATTCAGTTATGAAACAGGGTTACTGGACTCAAACTGTTATCTGGGTTGCTCCTGACAGAGGCTGCCATACATGCTGAGATTGTCCAAAACTTGCAGATGCTGGAGAATTGTATTTTCGATCTCTAGCACCCACCGTTCCTTGGTTTATTTCAACTTGAATGCTGTTGTTTCACGGGATGCCAGCAGCACGGGCAAGGGCAGCATTTGTTGTCCATCACTAATTGTCTGTGACCACGCGGCCATTTGTCAAGAAAAAAGGTAGCCAACAATTTTGTTGTGGGTCTGAAAGTCACACTGAGTTCAGACTGGGCAATAATGTTAAGTTCCTTTACCAAAGAATATCAGTGAAATAATAAGAATAAATCCTGATGGTTTCTGGTTTCCATGAGCGAAATTAGGTTTCATTCCAATTTTTGTCATTCGAATTTAATCTCTGACATCGGCTATGGTAGGATTTTAAACACTACCTTGGAGTCACAGCCCATGCCTCTGAATTACCTGTCTAGTTGCATTATCACTCTAATACAGAGTCCTCATTCCCTAGACGGTATTTCCCAGTCCCTGCCAGAGAGTGATGGCGGAGAAGTCAGTTTAACTACCAACTATTAAAAGGATTTTGGGAAAGAAGTGAAAGGGAGATTGAGAGACAATTTCATGTAAGGTCACAGGTTTGAGAATGCTGAAATGAAGACAGTTCGACTGCATTCTGCAGCATGAGCCAGTATTCCCAGGAATGATAGGTGAAGGGGATACTGATGTCAATACAGATGATGGAGAGTTTTGGATGAGCGTTTGTTCTGCAACCTTGTAACTGGGTGTGGGGTCATAGAGCCTTCAACACATTGGTCTGAATCTAGCAATAAATAATCTCAGCGCCATTTTCATTGAGTGTGACAAAGGGATTGTCTGTACGAGGCTGAGCTAATTTCCTGGTTCTATCTTATCGAGCTCACCTCATTAACTAACCACCCAATCTCATAGTGTTCCTCTCATTCAATGCCAGCCCGATTCAATGCCAGAGAAGAATACTAATGATATGTGGAGATTGTTCAAGGAACAGCTACTGAGTGTCCTTGATAAGTATGTACCAGTCAGGCATGGAGTTAAGGGTCTTGTGAGGGAGCCGTGTTTTAATAAGGAATTAGAATCCCTTGTGAAAGGGAAGAAGGCGGTATATGTAAAGATGAGGCGTGAAGGTTCAGTTGGGGCGATTGAGAGTTATAAGGTAGCCAGGAAGGATCTAAAGAGAGAGCTGAGAGCAGCGAGAAGGGGACATGAAAAGTCCTTAGCTGGTAGGATTAGGGAAAATCCAAAGGCTTTCTATCGGTATGTCAGGAATAAAAGGATGACTAGGGTAGGTATCGGTCCAGTCAAGGATAGTAGTGGGAAGTTGTGCGTGGAGGCGGAGGAGATTGGAGAGACACTAAATCAATACTTTTCGTCAGTATTCACTCAGGAACAGGACACTGTTGCTGGTGTGAATATTGAGTCACAAGTGATTAGAATGGATGGCATTGAAGTATGTAGGGAAGAGGTTTTGGGAATACTGGAAAGGATGAAAATAGATAAGTCTCCTGGGCCTGATGGCATTTATCCTAGGATCCTCTGGGAAGCTAGGGAGGAGATAGCAGAGCCATTGGCCTGGATTTTTATGTTGTCATTGTCAACGGGAATAGTACCAGAAGACTGGAGGATGGCGAATGTGGTCCCCGTGTTCAAGAAGGGGAGTAGGGATAGCCCGAGTAACTATAGGCCAGTGAGTCTGACTTCTTTGGTGGGCAAAGTCTTAGAGAGAATTGTAAGGGATAAGATTTATGAACATCTGGATAGGAATAACGTGATCAAGGATAGTCAGCATGGTTTTGTGAAGGGCAGGTCGTGCCTCACAAACCTTATTGAGTTCTTTGAGCAGGTGACTAAAGAGGTGGACGACGGTAAAGCAGTGGATGTTGTGTATATGGATTTTAGTAAGGCGTTCGATAAGGTACCCCATGGTAGGCTAATGTAAAAACTACGGAGGTATGGCATTGAGGGTGCATTAGAGGTTTGGATTAGAAATTGGCTGGCTGGAAGGAGACAGAGGGCAGTAGTTGATGGTATAGGTTCATCTTGGAGTGCAGTTACTAGCGGTGTACCTCAAGGATCTGTTTTGGGACCATTGCTTTTTGTTATCTTTATAAATGATCTAGAGGAGGGGCGTGAAAGCTGGGTGAGTAAGTTTGCGGATGACACAAAAGTCGGTGGAGTTGTGGACAGTGAGGAAGGATGTGGCAGGTTACAGCGAGATATAGACAAGTTGCAAAGCTGGGCAGAAAGGTGGCAAATGGAATTCAATGTAGCTAAGTGTGAAGTCATTCACTTTGGTAGGAGTAACAAGAAGATGGATTACTGGGCTAATGGTAGGCTACTTGGTAGTGTGGATGAGCAGAGGGATCTTGGTGTCCATGTACACAGATCTCTGAAAGTTGCCACCCAGGTAAATAGTGCTGTGAGGAAGGCATATGGTGTACTGGGCTTTATTGGCAGAGGAATTGAGTTCCGGAGTCCTGAGGTCATGTTGCAGTTGTATAAGACTCTGGTGCGGCCTCATCTGGAGTATTGCGTGCAGTTTTGGTCGCCATACTATAGGAAGGATGTGGAGGCATTGGAACGAGTGCAGAGGAGGTTTACCAGGATGTTGCCTGGTATGGTAGGAAAATCGTATGAGGAAAGACTGAGGCACTTGGGGCTGTTCTCATTGGAGAAAAGAAGGTTTAGGGGAGATTTGATAGAGGTGTACAAGATGATTAGGGGTTTAGATAGGGTAGACACTGAGAACCTTTTACCGTTAATGGAGTCAGCTGTTACAAGGGGACACAGCTTTAAATTAAGGGGTGGAAGGTATAGGACAGATGTTAGGGGTAGATTCTTTACACAGCGGGTTGTGAGTTCATGGAATGCCCTGCCAGTAGCAGTGATGAACTCTCCCTCTTTATGGTCATTTAAGCGGGCATTGGCTAGGCATTTGGAAGTTATTGGGCTAGTGTAGGTTAGGTAGGATTCGGTCGGCGCAACATTGAGGGCCGAAGGGCCTGTACTGCGCTGTATTTTTCTGTGTTCTATGTAAAGTGAGGACTGCAGTTTCTGGAGACCGGTATTGAAAAATGTGATGCTGGAAAAACACAGCAGGTCAGGGAGCATCCGAGGAGCAGGAGAATCGAAGTTTCGGGCATAAGCCCTTCTTCAGGACGGTTATGAAATACAATTTTGACTAGTTAACGTGTATCCTCAGCCGTTATCTTGACCGTTAATTGAATAGTACCACTTTCCTTGTTAGGAAAGTTTCTCTTGCCCTTTGTCTGTGCCTGTTTCTGTCTGTAACAGTTACACAATCTCCTATTCAGTTGGCTGGACGGCTGGTTTGTGATACAGAGGGACGCCAGCAGCGCAGGTTCAATTCCTCATACTGACAGAGTTTCCCATGAAGGGTACGCTCTCTCAACAATGGGCAATCTAGCATGGTCAATCCACTCTAGGCTGCACATCTTTAAACTCTGGGAGGGAACTGGAGCTTTGTGGGGAACCCACATGGATGCATGGAGAATGTTCAAACTCCACATAGAGCGTCACCTGAGTTTGGAATTGAACCCAGCTCCTCGGTGATGTGAGGCTGCACACCACATATCCATCATACTCCTGAGTTAGTTCTATTAATTACTTGTACCTGACTAATAAAATCTAACTGACTTGTTCTGATAACTGAACCTGACCCAGTCTTAGACCTTTATCATCGGCCATATCTGGTTTCACTTAAAATGTGTTGCGAGGAGTGGAGGAGTGTGACTAAGAAGGAAGCAGTGACACCCTCCAACCCCAGTCAGAACCGGAGTGAAGAGAAATTCACAAAGTGGGAATTCATTAAACTTCACACAAGTTTGGGATGGCTGAATCTTTATATAAATCGAGGCTGACTTTGTCTGTATTTCCATAGTCAGATGAATCGGGGATAGTGTTGCAATGAGAGAAAAGTGTAGCTGGGAACACAATGAGATGAGCCATGACCTTATTGACTGGTGGAATAGTGTCAAAGGATCGAATGGCCCCCTCGTGTCCGTCAGCACTATGTTCTGATGTTCCATCCAACCCTTTGGTCCTGCAGTACAGGAGCAGATTGAGGCCAGTCCGATGGTTAGGCATAGTATTGGAAATGCACTCGGAAAATCCAGGCTGGGTCAGGAAGTGACCCCCACCAAATCCCTCTTTCCAGGCTTCCCCTCTCTGAAACTTCTGCTCCAGGTGTAGGTCGTGTTAGAGACCCAGCTTCGCTGTGAATACAGCCCCCATACCCCACATAAAGTCAACGCTGACAAATCCTCTGCTCTCCCTGATTTAACATTTTACATCATGACTTCCAGGAAAATAACCAGTTATTTACCAAAAGCATAAAAAAGAACGTAAGAAATAGTAACGGAGTCCGGCTATTTGGCGCCTCTAACTTGCACAGCCATTCAATAAGATCATGGCTGATCTACTCCAGGGCTCAACTCCACTTTCCTGCTAACCCCTTGTATCCCTTAACTCGCTGATATGTCAAAAACCAATCCACACCGTCTGTAAATACAATCAGTGAACCAGTCTCCACAACTCTCTGCGTTAGGAAATTCCAGCCATTCACTACTTTCTGAAAGAAGACAATTCTTTGCATCTCAGTTTGAAATCGATATTCCTTATTCTGTATCTATGTCCCAGAGTGAGACACTCTGCCCAGGCGTGGAACCACATTCTCAACATCGACTTTGTCAAGCCCCCTCCGAATTTTGTCCATTTCAATAATGCCACACTCATTCAGTTAAACCACAATGAATAATCGCCTCAGCATTTTTGATGTGTTCAATAAATCAGCACTTTCATCCCAGGAACCAGTCTAATAAACCAACATTTCCGCATCAGCATGCTGACGTTATGTTTCATACAGATGAACACTCCAATCCGTTGTACTGCTCTTTTATTGGGAGTCCTCTGCATTAAATAACAGCCTGCCTTTTGGTTCTCAGTATCATCCACAAACTCGGATGTATATTGCACTCAGCTCCCGCCGTCAGGCTATCAGTATAGATTGTAAGCAGCTCTTGCCATCAGACTGATATTTCTGGTATTTCAGTCGATACATGTTTTCATAAAGGTCAATGAATCCTGACTCTCCGATTTCTAAGTGTTTACCAGTTGTCATCCCATGCTAATGCATTATCCATCATACCATGAACTTCTGTCTTGTGTAAGATCCTTTATTTTGTGATACCTTGTGGAAAATCTACGGAAAGCCTCGTGTCTATCATTCCCCATTTATCTAGTCCGCTTGATACATTCTCATGGATCGCCAGAAAAACCTTGCATGATTTTACAGACAAAATATACTTCGCGCTTAACAAGACCATGCTGACTCTGTGTGATGCTTTTCTAAATGTTCTGCAGTCCCTTCCTTAATAACACTCTCACAGATTCCCAGCAATAATGTTGAGGCTAAATGGTTCCTGCTTTCAGTCTCGCTTCTTTCTTGCAGCCAGGCGCCACATTGGATTGACTCCAGTTTCACTGGGTCATTCCTTTAATCCAGTGAGTTATGGAATATTTCACACAGAGCCACCAGCCACCCTGTGACCACTTCTTTCAAAACCAGCTATGAATTGTTGATGACCTGTTTTTCCTTGGTCTTATCTATTTAAGAAATGCCTTGTTCCTTCTGTTAGAGAGAGTTCAAGAACTTATCTCCTATTACCATTTTGTTTACATCATTGAAATATTAACAGCACCTTCACCTGTGAGGAACTATGTAAAATACTGGTGGAAATGATCTGTCTGTTCACTGTACCCAGTTCCCCAGTCACATCCTCCAAATGTCCTCAATAACCTTTCCTGATTTTCGTTCTACCAAAGATCACACACACCTCTTGCACTATTCTTATATAAATGGAAAAGCTCGTGCCACTTGTTTTTATATTTCTTGCCAATGTGTTTTTATCACATCTTTTCTTTCCTGTTGTTTGCTTTCTATATTCATACAGTTATTTCGTGCACAAACACAATTTTTGGTCCAACTTGTCCATACCAGCCAGGTTTTCCAATATAAACTGGTCCCATCTGCTTGCATTTGGCCCAATGCCTCCCATTCATATGTTTGTCCAAAGTCTTTTAAATGTTGGAGCTATACTTGCATCTGCCAGTCTTCCTCTGGCAGCTCATTTCATAAACATCACCCACTGTGTAAAAGAAGTTCGCTCTTCCTCCCCTTTAAATCTCTCTCTTAAACCTATGCACTCTATGATTAAATTTTCCGATCCTGTGGAAATGATCTTGGCTTTTCATCCTACCCATGCCTCCCATGATTTTATAAATTTCTACAATGTCACCCCTCAACCTCCTAAACCCCATCTGATACTAACTTCAAGAACAAGCATTTTAAAATAAGCACTGCAAATTTGAAACAATATTAAAAGCAACTGGTAAACAGCACTCAGCCCAAACGTCATTCTATTATTTGTTTGTCTATATGTTACAATACTAAGGCAGCATGAAAATTTTACTAGTGCCAATAAGACGTCAAGTACCTGCGTTCCTTTGTCTGATGGCGGTGATGATCTCTACAGTGAAAATATATCTCAGGCCAGATCTATATAATGCCACAAGTTCAACATTCTCCCTTCTGGCGTCCCTATGACCTTGTGTGGTTGTTTCTTCTTTATTTTTGACTCAACAGAGAGAACCCCTTTTCCCCGGTAACATCTTAATTTAACGTCATTTTATATCATCTTCTCGTTCACTCTGCTAAAAGCCTGTTCATCTGTTCTCACACCCTCGTTTCCCTATCACCTACCCCGCACCTATGCCAAGGGCCAAAAATGCCAATTTTCCAATCGTTTTCAGTTCTGACGAAGCGTTACACTGGACTTGAAACGCTAACTCTTTTCCCCTATCTCTGCGGATGATGCCAAACTTGCTGAGTTTCTCCAGAAATGAAAAGCAGAGAAAAAATTTTCAATTAAACAAATAATTATGGATAACGCAAATATTTCTGGAGAAAATGGGAAGGGACACTGCGTCCGAAAGATGAACTCTACTTTCACGCCAAAAGATGCAGCCAGACCTGCTTAGTTTCTTCAGCAATTTCTGTTTTTGAACAAGTTCCAAAAATGTACATCAAATCTGCTCAAATGCCCTGCCCAGCACGAAGCGCGGTACATTGGGAAGTGAACGATAACGCAAAGTGCACAAGTTCATTGGCTCTGAAACGACATAACGCTGGCATCACTGCCACGACAGACCTCTTAATCATCGTCAGGGAGAAAAACAGAGGACAAAACATTCACTTCAAACACAGAAAATGGCATTACAGGAAAGAAAATGATTCAGATGAGTATGTTAAAGTATATGAGTCATATAACAAATTGAAGGCGAGACATCAGGCAGAGGCCCTCAGCAGAATGAAAATATGAAACTGGATTTGTTCGCACATCAGAAGCCAGGTTGGGTCACTGAGTACAGGGCTGATGGGTGAATGGGTCTCGGTGTGAACTGGGGGAAAGTCAGTAGAATTGATTTGCAGATATTGCAGCTCACACTGGGTTATTATGTGATGCTGTAGATCTCAGCAGCAGTTGCAGCAGAATTGCATTCAATCACAATTCATAACTATTCCCCCAAGATAATCCATCAGTCTACCATTGTCATCAAGCCGAGTGGTGGTTCAGTGACGAGTGTAGGTGAACATACCAAAGTCAGAACCATGTGTATCTAAACCTGATGACAACCCATTAAAGCTACCGCACTTGACTGGTTACATTCCAAATAGCAAAACTACCATCTGATGGAGAAGGGGGTAGTCAGCCCAAGACTAACAGATAGGGTCGAAGCTCTGCATTCTTCCCTCATTCAGTCATCGATGTCGATGGACTATTAAGCAACTTACTGGAGGAGATGACTCCACAAATATCTCCATCCTAAATAACTGAACAGCCCTGAATATCAGTGTAACAGACAAGGATGTGGTATCTGCACTATCCTCAGCCAGAAGTGTTGAGTCGATAATCCACCTCACCCTCCTCACGACGCCCACAGAATCACAGATGCCAGTCTTCAACCAATTTGATTCGCTGCACGTGCCATGAAAAAACAACTGAACACTGTAGATACGACAAAGGCAATGGGCCCTGACACCATTCCTACAATGGGACTGAAGACTTGTGCTGCACACCAAACCGTGCCCTTGGGGAGGCTCCAAATCGGACATCTGCCTGGCCACGTGGAAAATCACTCAGCTATATCCATTGAGTCATAGAGTCATTGAGATGTACAGCATGGAAACAGAACCTTCGGTCAAACCTGTCCATGCCAGCCACATATCCCAACCTAATCTCGTCCCACCTGCCAGTACCCGGCCTATATCCCTCCAAACCCTTCCTATTCATATACCCATCCAAATGCCTCTTAAATGTTGCAACTGTACCAGCCTCCACCACATCCTCTGGCAGCTCATTCCATACACCTAACACCGTCTGCATGAAAAAAATGCCCCTTAGGTCTCTTTTATATCTTTGCCCTCCACCCTTCAGGCTCTCTGCCTGTAGCCCTCATGAAGTGTTTTTGCCCGAAACGTCGACTTTACTGCTCCTAGGATGCTGCCTGAACTGATGTGCCTTTTCAGCATCACTCTAATCTAGACTCTGGTTTCCAGCATCTGCGTCCTTGTTTTTATTCCCTTACCCTAAACTTATGCCCTCTAGTTCCTGACTCCCCGACCCCAGGGAAAGGACTTTGTCCATTTATCCTATCCATGCCCCTCATAATTTTGTAAACCACTATAAGGACACCCCTCAGCCTCCGACGCTCCAGGGAAAACAGCCCCAGCCTGTTCAGCCTCTCCCTATAGCTCAAATCCTCCAACCCAGGCCGCATCCTTGTGAATCTTTTCTGAATCCTTTCAAGTTTCACAATATCTTTTTGATATTAAGGAGAACAGAATTGCACGCAATATTCCATCAGTGGCCTAACCAATGTCCTGCACAGCCGCATACTTAGTCCCATAACAGGGGAATGACTACAGTCTGACCATTTGCTATGCCCTGAACCCCATCGCGATAGTCACATTGGTGGGAGTTCATTTTGACAGAGCTGTCAAGCAGCACAGAAATAACCTGCTCAGTGTGCTTTCCGATAGGTGGAGATGGTGCTGTTGATCAAATGGCACTTACCCAATGTACTTTCAAGAAGTGAATCTCCCCTGTTTTAATGGTCTGGGTTAAGAGTGACTGCAGACAGAACAGCCATGTGATAAACTCTTCAATGCTCTCAGAAACAGCCAAGCAAGACACTCAACTATATCAAACTTCTCCGAGGACTTCAAGGATAAACCCGGACAGAGCACCCAGCACCAGTCTCGGCTTTGGAAAAGTGAATTGGAAACACAGTCCTGTCACCATGCAGAGATATCCTTCCTTACATCTGAGGGCTTGTGACAACATTTACAGAGCTTTCCCACAGATTGCATAGAAACATCGGGAAATGTGGAGGTCTTTAAACACATTGAGTCTTCTTCATTCTAGTTCATAGAGAAAATCTCCTCAATGCAGTTTTCCCCACACAAGATTCATATCCCTTAGTATGTTTAAACATCGGGACATACAAAATAAAAATTAGTGTAATCCCTTCAGCCCATCAATTTTGCTCCTCCACTCAATATACAAGCAGTTCTTCAATAATGTGTGCTTATTAAACACAATTTGGCAGCAACACGATTCATGAATTGTGCACCCTTCTGTTTTAAGGGATCTCCCGTTCACTGTGACATCATTCAATCCCCGGCACTAGCAGAACAGCAAACCCAACCTCACGGGCCCTCTGCCTGCAAAATGCACCCTCAATGGGTTCAGCTAAACCAGGAATGTAATCTGCTCTGCCTGAAACTGGGAAATGTTAGCGAGGTTTGAAAAGATTTGTAGCTCAGGTTGAGATTATGGATGTATGAACCTTCCAACTCAGCGAGCAAATCTGCATCCAGAACTGGGAATTGTAGTTGACATTTAGAAGGAACTTCTTTCAAACCAGGGAAAGAATCTTGAGGAGAAATCTTGGGACGACAGAGTGGCTCAGTGGTTAGCACCATGGACCCGGGTGCAATTTCCACATTGGGTTAATTTATGCGTGGAGATTGCACATTCTCCCTGTGTCTGCATGGGTTTCTTCCAGGTGCTCCAGTTTCCTCCCAAAGATGTGCTGGTCAGGAGAATTGGCTATTGTGTTAGGTTTGTTATTCAGGGGTAAATATTTGTTGAGGAATGTGTCTGGGTGGCATGGACTTGTTTTGCTGAAGGGCATCTTTCCTTACTGTCGGGAATCTATTGTAACTGGAATCTTGCAGGAGCGTCATGTGGTCAGTCCGTTCGCGTGCTTTCTGGTGAAGAACTTGGTGAAAGGTAGAGTGCTGTAGTCAGTAACGGTTGTGTGGAAGTGTTACATTTACAGCACTATTACATTGCAATATATTGTTTAAAGATTTAAATAGACTGTGCTGTTGTTTGTGTTAGGCTGACTAATTTTTATGTTTTGATTTTTCCTGACATTATTGGGTCTTCACCTCTTACCCTCTTTTTCCCATAGCCCCCATTATTTATATTGCACCGCTTTCTGTAATAGTGTTCCACAGGAACACAACAGCCGCATTATCAGAGAACAACAACCTGTAATGATCGCTGATCCTCTATCTCCACACCATATTCCTGCTCTCTTCCCATCCCCTTCGTGTCTAACAATCATTATTTATATTCAGTGCCCTGTCTTCCACGGCCTGATCTGGGAGAGAATTCCCCAGGTTCACCAGTCTCTGAGTGCAGACACTTTTTCTCATCTCAATGCAGAGTGGCCAGCCTGTACCTAATACTGTGGACCCTTGTTTTAGACGTCCCAGACTGGAGAATCGTCATACCTGCTTCCATACTGTCTCCCCCATCAGAGTTTTATGTATTTCACTCGATTTCCTACAGCTCATGGAATACAGGTCCAGTCACCCCAAACTCTGCTCCCACAACAAGCCTATCATCCCAGAGATCAGTCTGGTCATCCTTCTCTGCTCTCCCTCAATGTCAAATTTGTCCTTTATTAGGTAAGGTCACTAAACCTGCACACAATTCTGCACAATGTTCGAGATGGGGTCTCACCAAGGGCCTGTACAGCTACAGTGAGACGCTCTTACTCCTGTACTCAAATTCCCAAGAAATGATGACCAACGCACCACTTGTCTTCTTAACTGCTTTCACCATCCATAATCAAACAATCACAGAAGCAAATACGCTGTACTGTCAGACAAGCAATACGATCTACATTAGTCCCACTTTCTTACATGAGATCTGTAACCATAAATGTTATGATACTTCATGCACGTTTTAATGGCTGTGCGATTATACATCACAACCATCTTCTCAGGAAGTTTGATCCTGACTCCAATACCCTCTGGGTGAAAAACAATCCTCATATCTTCTCTAAACTTCAACCCCTTCACTTTAAAAATGTGCTCTCTTGTTCTTGTCCCTCTGACTAAAAGGAGCAGCTGCTGTATAGCCACCCTGTCCATGCCCCTCGTAATCTTGCCCTTCTGAATCAAGTTCCCCTCAGCCTTCTCTGTTCCAGTGGAAACAACCCGATCTTATCCAGCCTCTGTCCATAGCTGATATGCTTCATCCCAGGGAACATCCTGATGAAGCTCATGTGCACTCCCTCCAGTGCAATCACATCCTTCTTGTAATGAGGTTCCCAGAACTGCTCACAGTTTTCCATCTGTGGCCGAATCAAAGTTTTGTGTAACTTGTTATAATCTATGTCTGAATGATTAAAGGCTATGCCGACAGTCGCATGTGACTTCTGAACTAACCTATTACGCTACCTAGTGACATTCAGGCTTGTGTGGAGAAGCACCCTCTGAGCTTCCTAGTGTGCTGCCATTCATTGAGTCCTCCCCTGTTTGGTTTCTTCTTCAAAAGTGCATCACCTCATAGTTATCAGGGTTACATTCCATCTGCCATTGCTCTGCCCATCTGACCATTCCATTTATATCTTCCTGTAACATAAAACCTTTCTCCTCACTGACAATCCCCTGGACAATCTTTGTGCTCTGGCAGGAGACAGAGAGTACTGGTAGAAAGCTGTTTGTGTGATTGGTGACCCTGCGTATCACAGGGACCAGTGCTGTGTCCCTTATTATTTGTGTATTTAGAAATGATGTAGATGTGAATGTGGATGGAGGGTGCGGTGGTGAGAGTGTGTTACAGAAGCTGGAATCTGTACTGAAACCAACACATGCTGGAGATAACAGTGACTCAGACATCATCCATGGCGAGAGAGCACAGAGCCTTTCATCGCCTATATTCTGATTCCCTTCAAACAAAGTAAACTGAAGTTTTAACTTCCCCCGTTTGTGTATGTTCCTCCCAATACAATTTACTTCATTGTTGTAGGGCTAACTTACTGAATGAATTCTTTAAAAAATCCTCCTGATATCCAGCTATACCACATCCACTTGTTCTCCATTGTTTAGATCGTCAAGGGACATTTCAAGCAAACGTTTTGTAAATGTTGCCTTCCCTTTCAGAAATCTAGCATCATTCTCCCGACGTTTGCTATAACATTCCAAGTGTCCAATATCACATTCGTTATAATAAATTGCGACAGATTCTCTACTGTGAACAATAAATTAACTGGTCTGTAGTTCACCATTCTCCCTCTTCTTCACTTTGTAAATCCTTAGAATGCATTTATAACCTTCCAAATTGAATACACAAAAATACAGTGATTCGCAATGCAATTATTTTGTCCATTTCTGCTTTCTCTGAAATTCTGGTATGAAGTACATTTGGTCTGTCAGACTTATCAATATCAATACTCAAGGACAGTTTTCAAACTGTACCTTGTCACTGATATGAACGATTTTAGTCTTAAATTACACAAGTCCCATGGTCACTTGGTATTCCCGAGAGATTTTCTGGACCTTCCTCCGTGAAGACAGATATAAAGTAATTGGTAAGTTTCCCTATCATTTTTCTGTTCTCCACAATAAATTATCCTGTCCACACATTCACACTTCCACATTTGACCTTGCTTTTATTTTCCATACAAATATTCAGAGGTTTTTCGTCAGGCATTTTGTTTTGGGATGGTTTGTACTGCTGCTCTCTTCATAATTTACTTATCAGTTTATCAGCCCCCTTTTGTTGCGTCCACAATTTCAATGAATCCACAATTGATGACCCTTCTTTAACGTACTTCCATCGATCTAATGCAATTCTTAACTTTTTTTGTTCACCATCGTTGAGTCACCTTTCACTTTTGCGATTTATGCCTTGGAACAATATATGTATATTGTAGATCTTACAGTGTTTCTGTGAAAAGCAGACATTTCCTATCTTTCATTAAGTCACTTTAATGCACTTTTCAAATTAACAAAAACCAAGTTTATTCTCGTATCTTAATGGCTTGCACGACTCAGGTGTATGCTCTTAATATAAGAAAAAAAAACTGCTTGTATTCAGCCGTCATGTAAAATGCCATTTATTAAGATCACTATTCCCCAAAGCTCCTCTACAGCAAAGTCTTCGATTTGCTCTTCTGATCACACAACACCAATTCCAAAATTGCCTGATCAACAGCTCGCTGCTCAATATACTACTAAAGCAACCCGTCTCAGAAATGCTCATGAAATCGATTTTCCCTGCATTAACATTCACTTGAGTAAACACTGGTGACATGTAGCTTGAAGCTGTTCATTATTACTGCAGTACTCGCAAACCTGTATGTCTAATTTCCTATTTTATAGCATTCACAACCTTTGCATTGCAGCTTTCACTTTGATACATAACTCTCATGAAGGTTTGCTTCTCCTTGCTGTTTCTGAGATCCACCTTACCAGTTTCTGTGGAATCTGAGTGACGTGGGGTCTGGCGAGGTTAATGGTAGATTCAGACAAGATGTTTGGCGAGGCATATCTCAACATGGTTATTAGCTCACCACATCTTCCCCATTCTTCACAAGCGTCATTCTGAGATTTTCTCCAGATCTCCCGTTATGCTGGTGGAGTAGAGAAGGACAATGATCTTTGAGCAAAGCTGTGTATTCCCCAGACAGCTGAGACTGCTCTAATCTGGATGGGAATTTTACAGCAGGGTGGTAAAGTGTTCCTGTTGCTGTACAGGGACTTAGTGAAATCACATCTGGAGTAGTGCACACAGATTTAGTCTGCTCGCTGGGGAAAGGATGTTGGAATGAACTCAAAGGTTGTTCCCTCAGCTGATTGCTGGAACAAAGATGTAAATCATAAAATCGCTGCAGTGTGGAAGCAGGCCATTTGACTCATCGACTCCACACTGATCCTCCGAAGACCATCCCATCTAATCCCACCACCCACCCCACCCAATCTTGCAACCTAGCATTTTCCATGACTGATGCACCTGGCCTCCACATCCCCGAACGTTATGGGTAATTTAGCTTGGCCAATTCACATTCTCTGCACATCTTGGGACTGTGGGAGGAAACTGAATACTGAAATTGTACTAGGATCTCTGGTGCAATGAGGCAGCAGTGCTAACCTCTGAGCTACTCAGTGTGGGCAACACAACTTGCCTGCATAGTTCAGCTCTTAAAAAGTGACATTTGAGCAGGGAGATTCCATAAGTCCCCAAACCTGTCATTGAGCAACAGGAGGTGGACATTGAGATCATCAGCGGCTTGGTCAGGAACAGGAGCAGGACATGCAAGTCCACTGAGACTATGATGTAGGAATACCAGGAAGTGTAAAGCAGGAACAGAATGAGCCCAATCAGACAACCCTGCCTCTTACACAGCAATTGGAGCAGATCGTTTACAGTCTTGTGCCTGTTACATAGGAATTGTGAAAGGAAACATAAAGGTTATAGAAAAGGAAGGACTTCGAATAACCAGTTTCACTGGGGAATGAAAAGTAGTGAGAAAACTTTTGGGATTGAAGACACATTATTAACATCCATGATGAAGGTATAAATAACAGGAGATTTCCAAAGTCAAGCCACAATCCAGCACAGTCAACATAGCTTTATGAAGGATAAATCATGTTTGAATGAGTTGACTAACTTTCTTTAAATAAAACGTAACAAGCAAGGTGGATAATGGGGATCCTATAAATGTATTATATCTGGACTTGCAGACATCAGTGCATAACGTGCAATGCAAAAGATTAATATGCAAGACACGAACACATGGGGTTAGGAACAATTTACTTGCTCGGGGAGAGCATTAGCTAACCAGTAAAGGCCATGATATGGAGCCGCTGGTTTTGGACTGGATTGGACAAGATCAAAAATCAAACAACACCAGGTTAGAGTCCAATGGGTTTACTTACAAACACAATGTTTTATTGCGCTGTTCCTTCATAGGTATAAGAGACAGGAGGACCTTAAACACAGAAGTTTTATGCACATGAATTGAACACACCTAAGATCGCTCTTAAATACTTAATCAGTTAGGTGCAAGTTTGATTGATTATTATGCAAATCGCAGAATTTATTTCAAGTCACTGCCTGGAGATAACTTCAGGTAAATGAAGTAACACTTGCGGTCAGACAATGTATTCTAAGCGTGAGACCTTATTTGGACGCTGTCTGTATCTTGGAGTCAGACTGGTTTTATTTACAAAGTAGGAGTTTATAAAATAACACATTGACTGACTGTCTACAAATTGTACGTATTTGGAAAAAATAAAATGCATTTGCAAATACAAATGGTCAAATGCAAGTTCAATCCGCAGATTTATATGTGCGTACATGTGTGTGCGTAAGTAGGAGAGAGGGGTGTGTCTGTATGAAGGGGGAGAGAGAGAGAGAGAGAGAGAGAGACTATGTGTACATGAGAGAGAGTGAGAGGGTGTGTATGTGTGTGTGAGTGCAGGAGTTAGAGAGGGAGACTGTGTGTGTATGCGTGCGTGTGACAGAGTGGAGTGTGCGTATGCGCATGTGAGAAGGAGAGTGAGAATGTGTGTGTGGAACGGATAGGGAGAGTGTGCATCAGTGTATGTAAGGGGGAGAGTGAGAGTATGTGCTTGTGCAGACGAAAACACATAAAGATACAGCAAATCCCTTTCCTCACACACACTCACTCCCTGTTTTCAGAGGTTCTCGTGAATGGGCTAGTACAAAGGGGGACCAGTCTCTTCCCTGCGCGGGCCAACCACTAGACACAGCGAGTATGGTCTGAGCTCACCACCCAACATGCAGCACCTTCTCTCTCTTTCTCTTTCCCCTCTACTATATCTCCCTCACTAATAGCACTGGATGGATGCAAAATTGTTGACTGACTCCCTCTGGACACGTCACCATTTCCCCCCACCACCTACATCAGCACTAACAGCAGAGTCACCCACTCTCACTCTCACTCCATCATTCACCGTCTTCTATTCCAGGACAAACAGCTCGGAATAGGACACAAAGAGTGAAGACCGGTGGTGGAGTGCCCGAAATCCATTTCCCCCATCCCACCCCATCCACTTTACCTGTGTGTCTGTATTTGACTCTGTGGGTGTCTGTCAGTGGATGCAGGTCTGACGTCTCTGCGGTGTTTAAAATGACACAATCTCTCCCTCAGCTGGCCTCCACACCCTACTGCAGTGACAGTGGCAGAGGATGATAACCTTCCAGGATTCAGGCTGGCTGGGAGAGAGGGGAGCAGCTAACAGAACCATCCAAACTGACAACACTATCAACACATACACCTTCAACCCCAACTCCCTCACCCCACCCCCCGCCCCACACACGCACACTCACACACAATGCTGGTAGGTGGAGGGTTGCAAATATACTTAGGCCTGTCAGAAAGGAAATACTCGCTTCCGAGTGAACCATTTTGTCAGGAGATGAGATGAATTGATTTCCCATTGTGTGACTTGCAATGCTTAAAAAATACGTGAGAAAGTATTGAAAAGTCCCAAAAAAGTTCCAGTAATGTTGGTAATGACACAGGAACAATATTGTTTCGTCTCAGACAAAACTGTTCTGTGCGTCCAAAGATATTATTTCAAACATCACATGGCGATGCAATTCGAGAGTTTCAGAGCAAAGGATTTGTTATCTTCTCAGAGACATACCGGTGTTGAACTGGGGTGTACAAAGTAAAAAATCACACAACACCAGGTTATAGTCCAACAGGCTTAAATGGAAGCACACTGGCTTTCGGAGCAACGTTCCTTCATGAGGTGATAGTGGAGAGCTCCATCGTCACACAGAATTTATAGCAAAAGTTTACAGAGTGATGTAGCTGAAATTATACTTTGAAAATGTGATTGTCTGTTAATCCTTTCAACTGTTAGAATACAGTGATATTTTCACTTCTTTCATGTGTAAATCACAAAACCTGTTTTACAAAGTTGCACTGTCAGGTGAGATGTTAACAATGGTGATAGCTAGACAATATGTTGAAAGTATTGGCCCCCTGTGTTCTCTGTCTATGCCGTACTGTTTAGATTCATTCTAATCTAAAAAGTGAGATAACGGAGTTTTACATAACTTCATGCAGTTTTTGAGCAAAGTACAATGTAACTCTGCAAGTACAAATTCACCCCGCAAAATATATGTGTGCATGTGGGTCTTTGTCTGTGTGTGTGCCTGTCTGGGTTGGGGGTTGTGAGTGTGAGAAAATGTATGTGTGTGTGTGTGTGTGTGTGTGTGTGTGTGTGTGTGTGTGTGTGTGTGTGTGTGTGTGTGTGTGTGTAGTGAGTGCAGAGTGTCTTACGTCTGTGAGGGGGTGCATGTGTGAGTGTGGGAGTGTGCGTGTCTGTAAGGGTGTGTGTGTGTTTGTGTGCGCATCTGTGTATATGTGTGTCCGTGTGTATGTGAGTGTGCGCATGTGGGAGCATCCGTGTGTGCGTGTGTGTGTGTAGTGCAATGGTGGTCACCTATGATGTGACATGAAGCCAAGGTCCCGGTTGAAGCCCTCCCTATGGGTACCGAACTTAGCGATCAGCCTCTGCTTGGCCACTTTTCTCTGCTGCCTGTCCTGAAGCCCACCTTGAAGGATGGTCACCCGAAGGCCCAAAGCGGAATGTTCTGGACCACTGAAGTGTTCCCCAACTGGGAGGGAACCCTCCTGTCTGTTGATTATTGTGCAGTGCCCATTCATCCGTTGTCGTAACGTTTGCTCAGTTTCCCCAATGTACCAATCCTCCGGGCATCCATGCCTGCAACGTATAAGATAGACAACGTTGGCTGAGTCACATGAGTACCTGCCATGTACAAGGTCGGAGGTGTCCCCACACGTAATAGTGGTATCAATGTCCACAATCTGACACATCTTGCAGCGTCCACAGCGACAGGGTTGTATGGGGATGTCCTGAGAGCTGGGCAGCTTGTTACGAACAACGATCTGTTTGAGGTTTAGCAGTTGTTTAAAAGCAAGTAGTGGAGGTCTGGGGAAGGTCTTGGTGAGGTGCTCATCCTCATTTAATGTCTTGCAGGTCACGAAGAACATGTCGTAATTTTTCAGCTCCTGGGAAGTACAGCTAACCCGAGAATGAAACGTTGTAAAAGAAGTTTTGTGATTACTTGAAAGAAGTGAAACTATCACTGTATTCTATGAAAGAATTAACAGACAATCAAATTTTCAATGTATAATTTCAGTTACATCACACTGTAAACTTTTGCTATAAATTCTGTGTTAAGATTGAGCCCTCCACTATCACCTGATGAAGGAGTGTTGCTCTGAAATCTACTGTGCTTCCAATTAAACTTATTGAACTATAACCTGGTGTTGTATGATTTTAACCTTAAAAAACTGTGCCACTAATGCAGTGGCGTGGGGAGGCCAGCGGAGGGTAGTATTGTATGAATCTAATCATAAAACTCACTGGCTTGCATTGGTGCCTCACAGCGCCAGGCACCCGGGCTCGATACCACCCTGTGGCGAAGTCTGTGTGGAGTTTCACATTCTCGCTCTGTCTGCATGGGTTTCCACTGGGTGCTCTGGTTTCCAGCCACATTCCAACAATGTGGATGTTATGTGAATCGGACATGCTAAATTGTCCATAGAGCCCAAGGATGTGTAGGTTAGGGGCATTAGTCAGAGGTCAACATAGGCTATCATTTGAACTGGTCTAGGTGGGTTATTCTTCGAAGGGCCAGTGTGTACCTCTTGGATCGAAGGGTCTGTGTCCACACTGTAGCGATTCTATGAACTCTATCATGAACAACAGGGACAAAGAGAGAGAAAGGAGGAGGAGGAGGGAGACTTTGATTCCAATTTCAATCTATTTACTTCAAAACAACATTGCACAGCGATGCAGACAGAGGTACGCACAAACTGAGATACTGACACGAACACGCATAACACATGCGCACAGAGATATGCAGGTAGATATGGACATTTACACACGAACATGACCCAACCTAACGGCACACAGTGTCTCTAATACAGAGAAATAATAACGTTTTTTTAATATCAAGTTATCAATGGTCAGTCGGAGAAGGCAGGAGAATAGGATTCAGAAATATTTTAGCTGCAATCAAATGTCATGGCAGAGTAGATGGGCTGAATGGCCTAATTCTACTCCAGGGTTCATTGCTCATATGATCTTGTGGTGCCTGGAATTGTCTTTCCGCATGGTCAGCGGAGGCTGAATTGGGTAAGTATTTGATTAGCAGAGTTAATGGGAATGTGGACAGGTTTGAGGGACTGGGTGGTTGATATCTGTTTCTAATTGTCGACTCCTTATATATCAAATTAATGGGGATTGGTTTGAGGGGAACACATTTTCAGAATAAGGGCATTCCCGTTTCTGCCTGAGACAGGGATGATCGTTTTTCTTTAGGGTTGCGAGATTTGTGGTGTTCTCATGGCCAAGGAGCAGTGAAGACTGGGTTACTGAAAACATTCATGGTGGAGTTCCATAGATCTTAGATGAACAAGAGAATCCATGTTTATTGGGAACAGACAGGAAAGTGATGTTTAGTTACAATAACATCAACCATGCACATTCTGAATGATGCAACAGGTGCGAGGGGCTGAATGGCCAGCTGCTGGACCTAACCCATGTGTTGTTCTCTCAAGCAATCGGTAATGTTACAGAGATAAAGAAAGATTCCATTGAGCCAGTCAGCATCGTTATAATGAGACAGGAGGAGACCATTCTGTCCTCTAAGGATTTATGCAGGAATAGATTGATGTCTTTCAGCCCGCTAAGTATATTTCACAGCATCAATGAGGCCATCCAAACTTTCCAGCCTGCTGCGCAGCAACAGGGGAAACCCGGCTAGCTATCAGGGAATAAACATTTGGGATAAATGTTTATTTTCAGGTTGAAAAGTTGTAACTTGGTGGAGTGCCTCAGGGATCAGTGTGAGATTATCAACTATTTACAATCTACCAATGATTTGGATGAGCAGACTGATTGGAGTGGAGCTCAGTTCGCTCATTCACGAAGATAGTCATTTAAATTGACATGGAGACTCTGCAATGGGAAACAGACAGGGGAAATTAGTGAACAAAACTTTGGCAGAAAACAGTATAATGTCGGTTAAGTAATGTCAGTGTTGTGTTGAACAGAAAAAATAACAGTAACCTACTTAAATGGAGAAACATCGATGAACTCATTGTTACAGAGGGATTTGTGTGTCCCGGTACATGAGTCATATAAACCTAGTCAGCAGATTCAGCAAGTGATTAGGAAAGTGTATCGAATGATGCTTTTCATGCAAACGTTATTGGGTATAATCATTGGGATGTTTTACTGCGTCTGTACATGGCAATGCTGAGACTACATCGGATATCTTGTTTGGAGTAATGAACCCCTCAACTGAAAGAAAAGCATGTAATTGTTTTAGAAGCTTTCACAGATGTTTCACTTTACTCCTTGCTAGAACGAAGGCCTGATGGAATCATTGTGTCATACAGCATGGAAACAGACCCTACAGTCCAACTCATCTGCACCGACCAGATATTCCAACTGATGTAGCACCATTTGCCAGCATTAGACACATAACCATCGAAACCCTTCCTATTCATATACCCGTCCATTGTCTCTTAAATGTTGCATTTGTACC
Organism: Hemiscyllium ocellatum; assembly: GCF_020745735.1. Classification (NCBI taxonomy): domain Eukaryota; kingdom Metazoa; phylum Chordata; class Chondrichthyes; order Orectolobiformes; family Hemiscylliidae; genus Hemiscyllium; species Hemiscyllium ocellatum. Next base: position 417,497 of record NW_026867475.1, read on the forward strand.
AGCCTCCACCACTTTCCCTGCCAGCTCGTTCCATACACGCACTGCCCTCTGCGTAAAATAGTTATCCTTCAGGTATCTTCTTAATCTTTTCCCTCTCACCTTAACTCACTACCCTATGCTTTGGACTCCTCCAGCCTTGGAAAATAACCTTAGCTGTTCCCCGCATCCGTGCCCCTCATGGCCTCTGCAAGGTCAGAGCTCTTCAAGCCTGAGAATGAGAGATGTTCATATTGAACCATATAAGCCTGTGAGGAGAGTGCATTGGGACGTAGCTAATGGATAAGAGAATAAAACTTAGCATTCAATTTTAGAAAGCAATATATTCATTTTAACACAGGTACTATGAGGACATGAATTTATTGTACAAAAATTATGCAGACACATATGAACATACCTTCAAATTATAAATTACAAATCATTCCAAAATGGAACAGATAACATGGATGGAGTCATGCAATCAGGGGAATGTTCAACCAGACCTTATATATGGTGTTCGGGTCACATTATTGCATGTTTTAGATCAGGCAGGGAGAAAATATCATCTGTCGTAAAAGCAAACGGTCATTGCTCTATCTCTACTTGAACTTCTCTACAGCAACAAATGCGAGCTGAAAACCAATCAGCCAACTTTAGCACTCTTTGAGCGTTCCTTTTGAGGATTCACTGGAATGTCTCCACTGCCTGCAGAAAAGGGAATTCAGCCAAATCCAACTGTTCCAGGAAGAAACCCCAATGCTAGCAGTTTCTGTGAGGCAGAATCACTTCAGAGACAGATTAACAATGGAACATTTTCAATTTTGCTTTGTCATGATATCAACTGTTATTCGGACCAAGTGTGTGCGTGTATTTCTGTGTCTCAGATTTATAGAAAAATAAATGTTAATGTACATATTGTCAATGTCCAAACTGTATATCATGTATGTATCCATCGTAATTCGAGTAACTTTGCTTTGGTTTTGGATTAGTTATTTTTTGAAATTAAAGAAACCTGTCTGACACGTTCCTAACATTGAACCTGACCCAGTATGAGACGGATATCAGTTACCAAATTACACACTTAGTTACACTGATAATTTGTTGTGACATCTCGAGGAGTGGGACTATAAAAAGAAAGAATGAATCTCTAAACTCAGTAGGAACAGGGATAAGGAGAAATTCTCACAAGGCCATTGAGTGGGAATTTTCTACCCTATAGGTTTGTGACACCTGTGTGTTTGCACTTATTCAAAGATGTGTTAGTTAAATATTTGAAGGGAAAGTGACTCAAAGAAAATGAACTGCAGATAGGAACGAGGGGCTGAGACTACAATCTGATCAGCCATAATCTTAGTGCCTGCGGGGTCAGGGACCCACTCCAGTTCCTCAGTCCTCCTTGCCCCATTCTATTCAGCCCCTCAATCTGCTACTCAAGATCAGTTGGAGACCACTTGCTCCTACTACCTGGTGCACAGAAAAAGAGGAGACCATTCAGCCCCTGAATCCAGGCATGATTTGGTGTGGATTGGAAAACATTCTTGCCAAAAGAGTGGATGTTACTGTGAAACAGTCCCCTCCACTCTCTTTAGAGAAGTTCCCCGGTTCCATTTATTAGTCATGTTGTTGACCCCGATTCACAGTGATTAAAGCTCCCATACTGTACCCAGATATTGCTCACAAAATCCTCTGGTCTCTTTGACGACAACATTCCTTCACAGGACTTCCAGAAAAATAACAACGATGAAACTTTCCATAACAGAATGCAAGAACATAAGAAGCAGGATAGGTCATTCAGCTCCTACAGCCTGTCTTTCCCTTTAATAGGGTCATGGCTGATCTGCTGTCGGCCCCAACTCCCGCAGTGCCTGACGTGTCAAACATCCATCCATCCCTGTCTTTCAAGTATCTCAGTAATCTATTTCCCCTACCTCTCTGGAATAGAGAGTGCCGACGGTTACTCCCCTCTGTGAGAAGGAAACATACCGCACACATACACTGACCTTCTGACATCAACGAAACATATGAACACCAGGACAGAATGACTGGCCCTGATAACAAGGCAGTATTTGACTGATGATGGTATCAAGGAACCTGACGAAAATGGAACTTTGTGGAGATTAGGAGGAATCTCCCCACCGGTTGGAGAGTTTCAGCACAAAGAAGATGGCTGTGGTTCTTGGACATCCACCACCTCAGTCCCCGGACAACTCTGCGGGAGACCCACAGCACAAGCATTCTCAGTTTCTCCTCAATGTCTTCCGCCCCATCATAAGCTCAGAAGTGGGGAAGGTCAATGAAGATAGTGGGCGGCACGGTGGCACACTGCTGCCTCACAACGCCAGAGGACCCAGGTTCAATTCCAGCCTCAGGCTACTGACTGTGTGGAGTTTGCACATTCTCCCCGTGTCTGCGTGGGTTTCCTCTGGGTGCTCCGGTTTCCTTCCACAGTCCAAAGATGTGCGGGTCAGGTGAATTGGCCATGCTAAATTGCCCGTAGTGTTAGATAAGGGGTAAATGTAGGGTTATGGGTGGGTTGCGCTTCGGCGGGTCGGTGTGGACTTGTTGGGCCGAAGGGCCTGTTTCCACAGTGTAATTAATCTAATCTCACAATGTTTAGAATAATGTGTCCTTCCTCAGCTCCTGTCGCAGTCTGTATCCATGTGCAGCAAGACCCAGGCAGCATTCAGGCTTGTGCTGTTAAAATGTCGGTAACATTCATGTAACAGTACTGCTTGACACTGTGCATTACACAGTAAGGGGAGGGGTCATTCAGCACCTCAAGCTCACTTCACAGGAATGTGAGGAGGTCATTCAGCCCATCAACACTATTGGATAAGAATAGGGATAGCCCATTCAATCCATTCTGCCTATTACACAGAAAGAGAAGGAGCCCAGTCAAACACATTGAGCTGTTAAACAGGAACCAGGGATTGTCCAATCAGGCCCTTGAGCTTCTCACCTGACACCAGGAGGCGGCTATTCAGCCCTTCAAGCCCCTTGTACAGAAATAGAAGAATGTTATCGACTCCCCAACATGACAAACCAATGAAGCAGAGACTGCACAGATAGACTGCTCCATGTTGTTCCTCCTGGCTCCATTGCTAATTGTACACAATTGATATATCAACTTGGTTTGCTGACGGTGACGAGAGAAGACAAATGTTTCATGTGAAGTCTCTGAAAACGTGGACTGGTGTTCTCTGTGGAGGGCAGAAGCTATTGGGAATGGCTAACTCTTTCGGAAGTAAGGCATTGCCTCTGCTGACAGATTTGTGAACAATGTGACGCTCAGTGCAGGGCCACACGCCATTTGCACATTGAGGTGGTAAGAGTTCAGTCAGATCCTGAAACAGTCTCTCAATCAACATGGGAGCTCCACAGAGCAACATAAATGTCCAAGAAGCACGTATCATGGGGAAAATGCAATTTCTCATGCCAGCAATGTCTTTAAATGGAAATAATGTGTGTTCGTCCATGATCTTCAAGTTTCAACGTAGTCAACTCTTATTCCCTCACCGTGCTACAAAATAAACATCCATTTCCTTCACGCTCTCTTCATGCTACCGTCATCCCAGAGATTATTGTGATAAAATAGCTTTGCACGGCCTCTGTGACAGGGAGATCATTGATTTATAAAGGAGAGAAAGTATCTCCACAATAGCCCAAATGCTGCCTCAACAACACTCCACAATTCCTACACATGATGCATTTTGTAATGAAGACTGCCATTTCATTTTTTGTCTTGATTAATGGATGCACTGCATGAATCCTGTTTGTGACTTATGACCAAGGACATCCAAGTCCTTTATTGCCAAAAACACTTCCAAACTCTCACCTTCTAATAATTACATGAAAAGGACTGTATGAGTTGTTCACATTCAAATCACTTCTTTGTGTTACAAATACCGGTGTTCCAAGCACTGACGCATGTGATACCCAATCAGTCGTGGCCTTCTGTCCAAAGGAGGACCCTAGACTCTGTGTTCACTCCATCATCCAATTCTCAATCCATGTAGGATATCTCCCCCTTACCCAAAGAGTGTAACTTTTTTCACTCACCTGTGTGTAACCGTGTCAACCTTCTTCTGAAAATTTAAATGCACCGTTCCCACTAGTTCTCACTCGCCAATGTCACAACCAATATCCTGCATAAACTCCAGTACGTTTTTCAAAGATAGTTTCCTATCCTGATTCTAGTTTGATGCTGCTCAATCATATCATTCTTCTCCAATGATCTGCTTATGATTAATTACAAAAAAAGTTTATAGTTTCCTCACTCGTGACATAAACCTATCCTCCAGTTGGTTTTGTGTTTTCACGCTCCATCCTGTTGTAAATATGTGTGGCTTTAATAGCTGCTTTCTAGTATGCAAGATCCTTTACAGAATCTATAGAGCTTCGACCTTTCTCATATAATTAAGGAAAAGGCAGGAAAGAAGGAAGCCATTACTTCAGCGTGTCTGAACCAGCTCCAAAAAGAGCTATCCAAAATCTCAATTCTCCAACCCTATCTCTGTAGCACTCTAAACTCATCATTCATCTGGTCCAGCAGCTTACCAACCTTCAACGCAATAAGTTTTTTCGAGTACTTAAACTTTACTAATTCAAACTTTCCTGAAGTTCCTCGCTTTCGCAGTCACCATGTTCTCCAATACTTCCAAAACACCGTCTGTTGCGTCTTCTGTTTGGACAGAACCAATACGTTCACCTGACTGGACAGAGATGGCCTCTGTCATATCGTGAATACGTGAGACTCTGGCCCCCATTCCTGTCCGACTCGTTCCAGAATCAAAATGGTTGATGGACATTTTGAGTACAGTCCTCTCCCGAGGTTGAGACTGCACAGCTCTGATCTCCTCATTGTTGAAATTAACTGGCTTAACTCTTTGCACCTGGAAAAGGTATACTATTGGGAAATATTTGTGGAAACCCCAGTAAGGACAGTGCAGTGTCCTGATCCTCCCTATGCAGTCTCGGCAGACCCAGATACACTGTAAAATCTATCCCCATACCTTGCACAGAGTAGGAACACCAGGCTCTCTGGTCTCCCTGAATGAATGCAGCAGCTGACAACACAAATCTAAGAAAAACATCCAGAGAAGCTACACTGACTTTCTAATGTCAGGTGCAAGTCAATACTTACATATATGGCAAGCCCACTCAATGTATAAAATGCCTATCTCTCCTCTGTTCCTATTCCTGGCTGATAAACTGTTACATTTCTGTGCCGTCCCTGAGATATGAATAGTTCTGCTCTCCATGTAAATAGTTGACAATGTAACTGCACAATTTTCTGTACCTCAGTCACGATAACAGCAACACCGCTATTGATGGTGGAGATGCTGGGGCGGTGATGGTCTAGCGGTATTTTCTCTAAACTATAAATTCTGAGATTTCTACAAATATTTCCCAATGGTATGCCTTTCCCAGGTAATGACCCAAACTCGGACATCAATCCTGCCACATCAACGCTGGAATTTGAATTCAATAAAATATTTGGAATTAGCAATCTAATGAAATATTAATGATTGTAAAAATTAAGAACATCTGGATCACTAGTGTCCTTCCGGGAATGGAATTTCAGTGGTCTGGCCTACATGTGATTCCAGACCGTCAGCAGTGGTAGATTCCCAAATGCTCTTTGCAATGGTGAAGTCTGATATTCAGTTATACACTACGAGTTCTCAAAGAAGTGAAACCAGACAGACCTGAGCACGGCCGGTCTACAGCACGTCGATGTGCAGTGGCTCAGAGATGCAGTTCCCAGCACTTTCTCAAATCAACTCGGAAAGCGAAATAAATGCTGGCCCAGCCAACAACACCCATGTCCCATTAATGAAGACAAGAAGATGACCACACCCAGCATGGAGAGATAGAGGGGGCAGAACTCCACTGAATCATGATACTCAGGAATTTGGGAAAAGGTGAAAAATAAATGATCACCCAATTTATTTCCATAACAACTGGTCATCCACAGTCCCTTTGTTTATATTTTTCTATGTTTGTATTTCTCCTTATATTCAACACAATCCACAAACTCATATTGCACTATTTCCCAGCTGCTTTCATGTCTGATGCATGGTGAGTGGACTCAAAATGCTAACTGTGTTATTTCTCTCGACAGAGACTGCCAAACCTACGCCGTTTCCCCAGCACTCTGTTTCCATTTGATTCAAAACCCCAGTATCTTTCCTTGTTTGATTTAACCTTTATTTTTGTTAATGTACGGGACATTGGCCCATCGAGTCCACACTGACCCTCTACATAGCATTGCAACCAGACCCACCTCATACCCCATTCCTGCATTTCCCATGGCTAACCCGCCCCCTACTCTGTCCCTGCATCTCACATAGATAACACACCTAGCTGCATATGATGAGTAATTTTGCATGGTCAATGTACTGAACCTGTGTACACTATGGGAGGAAAGTGAACCTGACAGAGGTGTATAAGAGAATGAGAAGTATGAATAGAGTGAACAGACAGCAGCGGTTCCCCTGAGTCAAAGGGTCAAAAACAAGGGGGAGTAGGTTTATAATGAAAGCCAAGACGTGAAGAGAGGATTTGTGGAATCTGTTTTGAACCCAGACGATGGTTTGTGTCTAGAATGCATTGCCTGAGAGGGGTGATAAGGAAGGAAACCTCACAAACTTTATGAAGCACTTGTATCAGCATTGAATGGTACAGACTCGTTGGGCCGTGTCTTGAATACATGATTCCATGTGGTGGCAGCCATGAAAGCTCTGATGTATTCTGAAGCAGCAACCAATGAGACTTGTTGGTTTGTTCCATCGAACTGTGCTCAGTAAGAGGCGAGATTACAAACCATTGTCATCCCATGGAGTATCAGTACTTACTCAACCCAGGACAGCCCATACATTTCTGAAAACATCCATGTTAATTCACACGTTCAGTGCAAGAATCGTCCAACGACAGCAACAGCATTATTTCAGCTGTTTGACACCATTATTTTAAGGACACCAATAACATAGAAACAGGTTTCACTTCCTTATTATATAGACTTCTTGTGTAAGGTTGTTATTTCTCTGAAGAATGATAAATTCCTTCTCATATATTTGCATTGACAAAGAGTTCGTTTTCCTACGAGCTGTTCCTCACAATATGGCGGCTTGTGTAACACTCCATCCAAAACCAGTAATATTTACTCACTGTTAAACTGGCACATGAGACGCGCAGCTGGCACTCCCTCTCAACAGCCACTTGGATGGACCAAAACCAACTGGACTGGAACGTCTCAAGGGAAATTAATGCTGGTCTAGCTCCATACAAATCCCAAATAAACTAAAAAGTCAATTCGATTTTTTAAATAATTATCAAAAAATGAGGACATCTTATTGATCCAATGAGTGTGTCGCTGTCGTTAAAGTTATGTGATGTATTTCTGTGAAACCATTTCGTGCATATATTGAAAGAGAAAAAGCTCAGGTCACAGAAACAAAGTAACGCAGCATTTAACCACAAAATGCCAGGGAATAGTCGGCTATAGATCTACAGGTAACTGGGAATAACGTAGCTGGTGTTTTCTGGCTGGCATCGATGTATTGGACTGAAAGACCTGTTTGTATGCTTTATGAGTCTACCACTTTAATTGTTGGAAATAGAGAATGAAATCTTATTATTTCGGCACCTTGTGAGCATCAAATAATGAGGAATACAATCTCCAAGGGCACACAGGATTTGAAGGTATATCATTCCCCCTTCACTATCGAATTGTTGAGAACCCCGTTTCTCTCTTTGTTACATACCTGTTAGTGTTCCTGCGCCACAGGAACCCCAGGGGTCTATCACCATATTCTCAGTAGAAATTAAACAGTCAACAGAATGCTGGCCTTGTAATGAAACACACCTCACAAGAACAACTGAATGGAATCAGCTCTATTAAAGTTATCCATTCAGCCCAATCTGATTTCTAAAGCAGTTTCAAGTGAGGCTTTCCCTTTGCCCTATACTCCTGACCTCTCTACAACATCATGAATCTTTCCTGAGTGCTTTTGAGTCCCATTTAAAAGTCACATATGGAAAGCTTTGCCCAAAAATCTGAAAGGAAAAGTCTTCATGTTCATAACAATCGTGTCATAATTTTTTCAGTATCTAAAGACAACAGAAATGTAGAAACTAGCATCAGGAGTAAGGAATCAAAGCAGCTCCGTCATGCGATAAGGTCGTGGATGATCTGATTGTGACTTCAATCATACATTCCTCCTTTGCCTTTACAATGTTAGTGCGTCGTCCTTAGTCAAGAATCTGCCTGCCTCTGCCTTAGGAATATTCAATGTCTTATCCTTCATTGCTATATGGGAAGAGAATTTCACAAAGACACAACATAATGAGATGATTACACCAAATCATCATCTTCTTAACAGAGACATTCTTTAGTCTTATAATCCATCCACTCATGGTAATCTCTCAGACAACCTGAAACATTGTTTAAGAATTCAACTTGAAATACTACTTGGAATATTCTGGGGTTCAACAAAATCACATGTTGTTCTCCTAAAGCCCAGCAGATCCAGGGCCAGTCAATTCAAGATTTCCTCCAGAAATAAACGCTCCTCCCAGGAGTCAGCTGAGTGAATCTTCTATGGATTGCATTTCATATCATTGTGGCCATTGCTCTCTCGATGTGGTTCCACCACTACCTTGTAGATCTGTAGAAAAACGCCCCTACTTTTAAATGTGTTCTGTTTCAGAAAATTTCAACATTTATCTTAACTCCCTAAAAAATTCATGAACATGTTAAGTTTTTATTTTGTAACCCAGATGCCTGGTTCCTCTGTGCCTAACGCCAATCTCTCCACTGCAATAATACATTACGTTTCCATTCAACCCGCCAATATATTTGAAAACAGACACATTTTTCCTACTATGTTCCATACACCAATACTTGCCTGTTCACTCGTTCTAACCTATACCTCTTTATAGAGTCATGTCCTCTTCATACCTTCCTTCTCTAACAGTTTAAACAGATTGTATTCTTTCCTAATACAGACAGACTTTTTGGTCAAAGAAACGCACTGTGGCGTCATTTCAAAGTAACTTAAAATGAAATATTTTTACCCCATGTCTAAACATAAATTTGAGACAAAGCTAAAGTGTTTTGCAGTCCCATCACTCAGTTCCCATTACTCAAAGTAGGGTCAGGTGGTGTGGAATGTCTGTGGGTAGAATTGAGGAACCGCAAAGGTGTAAAACCATAGTTGGAGTAAAGTACTTGCCATTGAATCATAGTCAGGGGCTGGGCTCATTATAGACCAGGAGATAGAAAAGATATGTAGGAAAGGCAAAGTTACAGTGATTGGGGGGGATTTCAATATGCAGGTGGACTGGGAAAATCAGACTCGTGGTGGTTTGCAAGTAAAGGAATTTGTGGAATGTCTACGAGATGACTTTTTGGAGCAGCTTATGTTTCAGGCAACAAGGGAACGGGCCGTTCTGGATTTTGTGTTGTGCAATGAGGTAGGCTTGATAAGGAAGCTTAAGGTGAAGGAACCCTTTGGAGGCAGTGATCCTAATATGATTGAACCTAAACTTCAATTTGAGAGGAGAAAGCAGAATCGGAGTTAATATTACAGCTGTATAAAGGCACCGACAAAGACATGAGGGAGGAGCTGGGAGGAATTGACTGGGAGAGGAGCCTAGCAGGAAAGACAGTGTAACAGTAATGGCGGGAGTTTCTCGGAGCGATTTAGGAGTCACAGCAAAGATTCATCCCGAGGTAATGGATGCATTGTACAGGGAGGATGAGGCATCCATGGATAACTGGGGAATGCATCGCGAGGGTAAAAGCAAAAGAGTAAGCAGATAACACGGCAAACGATAATGGGAAACCAGGGGATTGGGAAGCTTATAAAGATGAACCAAATAAGAAATAAGGACGGAGATTAAATATGAGGATAAGCTGTCCAGTGATATAACGGACAGCTGTAAGAGTCTGTTTAAATATATAAAGGGCAAAAAAGAGAAGGAGAAGTGGATGTTGGGGAACTGGAAAATGACGCTGGTGAGATAGTAGTGTGGAACAAATAATAGATGAGAAACTGAATAATTATTTCATGTCAGATTTCAAGGCGGAAGACATGAATGAAATCACAAGAATTCAAGAAAGTGAGGAGGCAGATCAGGGAAGGAACCAGAAGACGAGAAAATTGTGAAAGTGTCACCTTGTTTTTTTTATATAAAAAGAAGATATTTGAATTTTTTTTAAAAATTATAAAAATAGTACAAACTAGTGTACTCTGCTTTACAACATAATAAGAACGCCAATATAGAATTTAAAAACAAACTACGAATCTCTTCTCCAAACTAGCAAACCATAAAATTGTATATTTTCCGTTACTGAAAATAAAGAAAAGTAGAAAAGAAAACAAATAAGAAAATAAATAACTAGATACATATGTTTAAAAAATTATATTAAGTCATAACAGAACCCGTATTGACACAGGATTCCTCCTCCCTCAACCCCGAACCAACCAGAACCATGCCCGCAGTGAAGCAAAGGTTCTGAACAATGTGGCCGATATATCTGTGTCAATGTAGTTCAAAAAGGGCTGCCACGTTCTCTCAAATAATTCCGTCTTTTGGTTTACCATATTTGTAAGAAAGTCGAGGGGGATATATTCCATGACTATCCTGGGCCAAATGGAAAGTCCTACGGACCTTCGGATATCCAATTCACTAAAATATTTTTTCAAGAACAAAAGGAAAGCATAATGAATAATTTCCTCCTGTATACATCCAAAGAAGGGAAATTTGGGGAGCCCAAAGTAGAGGCACTGGGTCCCACCCAATCTCCGCACCCAAAATCTTTGTCAAGGCATTCGCTTCTCTGTCTGAATACATGCGGATCTTATGTCATGTCCACAGACAATGCGTGAGAGTACTAATTTCTATTTTGCATGTAGGACACATTGGAGATGCTCCTGCCTTGAACTTTGCAAGTCACTCAAGTGCCATTTGAGCCCAATGAAGTACTTTTAATTGGATAGCCTGAGTTCTGTTACAGATAGACATCTTCCTGGCGTTTTCCCAGACGTCCTCTCACATCGCTAAGGAGATTTCCATCCCCAATACTTGACTGTAGGTTTTATGTAACTGTTCCATGTCCTTTGATACCTTATTAAATAGTTTGTGGTAGAGAGTACTGACCGTGGGCGGACCCATCGGCTGAAGCACTCTCCTTTCCCATCCGATTTATATGGATTAATTATCAGTGTGGTCTTCTTTTATATAAAGTCTCCTATTTGAAAATATTGAAAAATATAATTACTAGACAGCCCAAATTTCTGACGCAACTGTTTGAAGGACATCATGACCTCCCCATCGACCAGGTCTCCCAAAAACGAAGATACCTTTGCACTCCCAGGTTCGGAATACACATCAGTCAGCCCTGGCTGTAATTCCAACGTTCCCACTATCGGGGTATGGGGGAGGATTTTTGTAGGTTGCCCTCATCCTGTCGCATTATCCTCCAGGCTTTGATTATATTTAATAAAGTAGGATTTTACAATGATCGTAACAACTGTCATCTTGTCCGTAAATAGTAGATTGATGAGGAGATATTTTGCTTGGGAGGCCTCATATCTAACCAGATTGTTTGTGGGTCACAAGAGACCCAATAAGCTACGTAGGACAATAGAGACCTCAATTGGTACCCCTTGAAATCCGAAAAATCCAGCCCACCCCTTATTTGTGGAAGCTGTAGCTTTTCTAATTTAATAAGGGGCCGTCCATGACTCCAAATAAAGGAGCCGAGCCAACCATAAAGTTTTCGGCAGCATCAAGGGGAGCATCCTCACAGCGTATAACAGGCGAGGTAGGATATTCATGTTGACCAAAACTATTCTATCTAGCCAGGATTTCGGGAGATCTTCCCAGCATTGAAGGTCCTATCTTATTTTCTCCAATAAATGTGTATAATTGACTTTATATAGCTAAACGAATGCCAGAGTATTAAAAATACCTAAGTAAAGAAAACCCCCCCAGTGACCACTGAAAGGGGAAACGGGATGCATCCAGAAAATTGGATATACTGGCTAGAGCTCCCAGTGGCATGGCCTCCGATTTCATAAAATTGATTTTATAACCTGAGAACATGCCAAATAAGTTAACCACCTGAATTAAGCGGGGCACAGATATCAATGGATCGTTTAAGGAAAGGAGGTTATCATCTGCATAGAGAGTAATTTTGTGCTTGCCCAATCCAAACTCGAGAGCCATTATATTAGGGTCAGCTCATATAGCTTCCAGGAACAACTCAATCACTGGTGTAAATAATAATGGTGAGAGAGGGCATCCCTGATGACAACGTATCCTAATACTAACGCTATCCGAACTGAAACCGCTGCTTTGGGATCATTAATTTATACTGTTACCCATTTAGTAAAGTCTTCTCCAACACCAAACCGTTCCGTGCATAAAAGAGATATAGCCATTCTACCCTTCTCTGCTTCAATTCCAGTATCACTCTCTGCTGGTAGGCTTATAGCATATTTAAGACTCTTCTAATGTTACTAGTTGATCTGCAACACTGAATAAACTCTGTCTGATCCTCTTTTATAACGAATGGTAAAACCCTCTCCAGTCTTAATGCCAACATTTTTTGAGAGAACTTTAAAATCCACATTCAACAAGGACATAGGTCTATGCGAAGAGCAGTCACCTGGGGCCTTTCCTTTCTTAAGAATGAGAAAAATATTTGCTTCTCTCAGAGAAGGCGAGAGGCAGGCCTGACTATGTGAATAATTATATATATTTATAAGTGGCCCAGCCAATTCACCAATAAATTCTTTATAGAACTCAGCCTGTAATCCATCTGGTCCAGGCGCTTTGCCACCCTGGAGCTGTCTTACCTCCTCCTGTATTTCCTGGGTTGCCGGGGGTGCATTCAAGAACAACACCTGCTCCAATTTTCGGCCCGGGAAGGCCAGACTTTTTTTTAAAAGACTCTATCTTCCTCTTTCTATCCTCACAGCCCTTTGACCTACACAATTTGAAACAGAACTTTCTAAAGGCTGCATTGCTCATTTCACGATCACAAGTCAGGGTTCCAGTACTCTTTCTAATAGACGTAATGGCTTGGGGAGCCTTTCTTTTCCTGGCAGGGCATGTTATATACCTGCCAGGCTTGTCATCGTATTTAAATAATCTCTGCTTCACAAATAATATCTCCCTCTTGGCTATTTGAGTAAGTGTGGAATTCAAAGTTGCCCTAGGGGCTGTGACCCGCTGTAGTTTAGGAATGGAGGGTCTATCCACATATACTGTCTCGGCTGCCTTCAGGTGAGCCTCGAGCCGATGCTGTTCTCTCTTTTGTCTTTTCTGTTCGCAGAATATGAGATGACTAACCCTCGCATGTATGCCTTACCAGTCTCTCATATCACTCAACAGTTATTGGCCGTGTTTGAGTTGATATCCCGGAAGGTATTAAATTCCTGCGAGAAATATTTTATGAATGTACTATCCTTCAATAGGAAAGGGTCCATACGCCAATGTCGGGAAGCTATCTCGTCATCACTCGCCTTAACCTCCATATATACTGCGGCACGTTCGGAAATAGTTATATTACCTACTTTAGAAAACAATATTGAGTCAAATGTGTCGAGGGGACACAAACATATTGCTTCTTGTATGGCACTTGCGTGGATTAGAATGAAAAGTAAAGTCTCTACCCTGAGGGTGAAGACACCTCCACACATCTACCTACTCAGTTCTGCCAACTGCCTAGATATCAAAGATATGCCCGCAGAGATCTTGGGTATTCTCTCCACCCCTGTGTCGATGATACAATTAAATATCCCCCTATAGTTGTGTGGCGCAACCCAAGAGCCACCAACTTGGAGATCACTTCCATTACAAATTTAAATGGTGCACCAGCGGGCAATAGAGATTCAAAATTCCATATTCCTCTCCTTATATTAGGGCTTTAATTAATATATATCATCCAGACTCATCTTTTATCTGGCTTAGCATTTGGAAGGGAAGATTCTTCCCAGTAAGACTGGCAACTCCACTACTTTTTGAGCTGAAAGATGAAAAGAACATCTGGCCACATCCAACCTGTTGCAGTTTCGAATGTTCCTTATCAAGCAGATGTGTCTCCTGTAGAAGGGCTACTCCACCCTGTCTTTTTTTTAAGACTTGATAATATATTTTTCCTTTTGATTAATGAGTGGCTCCCCTTGAAATTCCAGGTGCACCACCTACACAAATGACTAGCCATGATAGTCCGAGTAAGCCCGAGATGCCCCAGGAGGAAGAACTTCACCCAAAAGACATTGAATAAAAACCAAAAATGATTCACACATAGAACACCCTTTAAACAGCTCAATCAAAACAAATAAGAACTATTCTTATAAACAAATAACATAAAACATACTTAAAAGAAGACTTTCCCCTTTGTTCACAAGGGGCACCACTACCTTCCAATAATTTTACTACAGCATCTCCCAGCCAGAAGCATGGCATCGTCCCAGGCATTACAAAGTTGAGTAAATAAATGCCAACATCTTACAAGACAGAATTTAAAGGTGGGCGACCACCCAGACCAACACCTCGATACACTTAGCAAAACAACAAGATGAAAATATATAAAATTACAAAATTACAATCCCAGCAAATAATAAGCAACCAAATAAAAAAAAAACTCAGAAACGTCTCCCAATAATCAAATAAACTGCACGAGCGATTGAAAAGAGTCCATAGAAAGGATAAGGAATGAGCACTCCCCCTCCCCCACCACCACGGAAAGATAGAGAAAAGGAAAAAAGGGAGAAAGGAGGAGGAAAAAAAAAGAAAAGAGGGGCAAATAATGTCATTATCCATATCGTTCAAATCCTGCAGTCTGTTTGAGAGCATTCAGGAATTCTTTTACTTTTTTGTGATGATCTGAAGTCATATATAGTTCCTCCACGACTGCAGCATAGCATAGCCGGATATCGCATAGAATATTGAATATTTAAATCCCTCAGACTCTTCTTCGCCTCATCAAATGCCTTCCTCTTGCGGACCATAGGCATAGAATAACATTATCCTGGAGCCCCTGTTTATCATGGCACGGGGATCCTTCCCCAACTCTCTGGTGGACTCTAGCAGAGTCTTCCCTCTAATGTTGACGTTGAACTAGGACTGGGCGGGGACGCTGGTCCAACCCGAGCCGGCGCACAGCAACCCAGTGGGCCCGCTCAACCAGCAACCAGCCCAGCTCCGACTCCAGTTTCAGCAGCTGTGGGAGCAATTGCTACAGGAAATCAACAAGCTGCCCTTCATCCTCTCGTTCGGGAAGGCCCAGCAACTGAATATTTTTTCCGATGACCTCGATTTTCGAGGTCGTTAATATGTTCCTCTAAGGTCGGGACTCGCTGTTCCAGAGCCCAGACCTGACCCATTGATGACTCAGCGGTGGTCTCGGAGGCTGCGGCCCGTTGCCCCGCCCCAACCCGACCCGCTGCTCGAGTTTCTCCATTCCTCCATCATGTTTCTACAGCATGATCGAGTTCGACTCCAACCTGGACTGGTCTCTTCAATGGAAGCATCAATCATCTCTCGGAGTTTAACAAGCTCCGAGATAAGGCTCGCCCCAGCAGGTCACGCTCCCGTCTCTGTTGCTAAGGGGTAGTAAGGGAGAAGAAACTGTCTGTTGTGAACTGCGAGAGCCTTTATCTCTGGTCATTTTAAAAATCATCAGACTGCTAAAGTTTGATGTAGAGTGGCCAAGGGTGCTGGGCAAAAACTATTTTAGCAATTTAGCAGGTGAGGTGAGGGTGGGTACCCCACTTGCCTGAGTCTCGGGCAGAGCTCTGCAGACTCAGACCGACTGGGTCGCCGCCATCTTGGATCGCACTGACACCCTGTTTCAAAGGAGAAAAAGGCAAAAGGCAGAAAATTACAAACTGATTAGCCTATCCCCAGTCGTGGATACGTTCCTGGAACCATTGCGAAGGATGAGATTTCTGAACAATTGCCGGTGCCTGGTAAAGTAGGGCGAAGTCAGTATGGTTTCATCAAGGGGAGGTCTTGCTCATAAATCTGTTAGAACGCTTTGAGGATATAATAAGCAGGTTCGACCAAGGAGAGTTAATGGATGCTATGTATCTGGACTTCAAGAAGGACATTGACAAGCTGCTTCACAGGAGGCTGCTGAGTAAGATAAGGGCCCATGGTATCAGAGACAAGGTACTAGTATGTACAGAAACTTGACTGTCTGGCAGAAGGTAGAGATTGAGTATAAAAGGGTCCTTCTCAGGATAGCAGCCAATGACAACTCGTGTTCCGCAAGGGAACCATAACTTTTTACTTTGTATATTAACAATCTAGATGACGGAATTGAGGGAAATCCAGCGAGGTGTTTAGATGACACAAAGGTAGACATAGAGACAGGTATCATTGAGATGGAGCGAGGCTACAGAAGGATTCAGACAGGGGATGAGAGTGGGTAAAGACGTGGCAGATGGAGTATAACTTGGGCAAGTGCGAGGTGATGCACTTCAGGAGATAGAAGAAAGGCATGGACTACTTTATAATTGGGGAGAAAATTCAGAAGTCTGAAGTACAGAATGTTGCGAGTTCCAGTCAGGATTGTCTCAAGGTAAATGTGCAGGTTGTGTCAGTAGTTAGGAATGTGCTGTATCTGCTGCACAGTGTGTTTGAAATCTTATATTCAGCAAAAGAACTGAGTCAACTCTTATAAACAATGATATTTGTTTATTGAAAACAATTAATATGAGAACAATAAAATGCATTATAACATAATGAAAAACACTATAATATATCTCATGGTTTCACTTAACTTTGGATGATCACATACCACCCCACCAGAAGTTGACCGGCTTCCACCTGATGAAGTCCTCTTGTTCTTCTGATGGTCCTGTATGCGTCTTCTCCTACAGTGGTTATTCTCGAGTTACCACTCTCCGAGCGGTTTTATGGTGATTCTTATCCTTCCAAGTCTGCACGCCTTTAGGGAGGGTGTGGAGAATCTGCCAATGGAATGATCAGTTTCCTTTACCCTGATCAATCAGATCCAACCTGGGGTTGTCACATTGATGGCCCGAAGGTCACATTGCATTGTCACATTCAGGTCCAACTTCAGGTATGTATTACCGAGTCTGCCGCTGTCAGGCTTGTTCGCAAACTATCTCTGGGTAGTTGCAGCCAGGCTGCAATCTGCTGCATGTGGATGAGCACAGAGAGTTTGGTCAAGGCTGGGTTCTACTTCCCAGCATGCTTCAATCGTTGTTCATTTTTGTAACAATTGACGATTGTCCATTTTAAGATTATTATTTCAGGTGGCGCGTCTGGTCAGAAAGGCAAATACAGTGATGACATTTCTTTTGCGATGACTTGAATGGATGGATTTCCACTGCTCTGAAAGACTCTGGTCAGACCACATTGGAGTATTGTATACCCTTTTGGGCCCCATAACTCATGAAGGATGTACCACCCCCGAGCGTGTTCAGAGGAGCTTCATAAGAATGGTCCTTGCAATGAAAAGCTCAACATATGAAGTCTCTGGATCTATACTCGCTGGAGTTTATAAGGATGAAGCGGGCTCTAATTGAAGCATACAGAATACTGATTGCCTGGTCAGAGTAGATGTTGGGAAGATGCTTCCACTGTTGGGAGACAAAGGATTCAAGGACATAGCCTGAGAGTCAAGAGAAAATCTTTAGAATGGAGATAAGAATATACATCTTCTGCCTGAGAGTGGTGAATCTATGGTAGAATGGTAGTTTCCTTCCCTAAACGACTTCAGTGAACCAGGTAAGTTTTTCTCAGCAATTGATTCATAACCTCCATCAAGCTCTTAATTCCAGATTTCAATTTAAGCTCCACCACATGCGACAGGATTTGAACCCAGGTCACTCGAACATTATCTGGGTTTATCACGTAAAACTTCAATGATAACACCACAAGGTCACTGACTTGCCCAATCCTCCACAGTGTGACTCACGTATGCAGCATGATATGCACTGGGATTTGCCTTCATGTTATCGTTGACTTCCTTAACAAGATATGGATGATTTTTCTCCGTTATGCAATTCCTCTTTAGTGTTTAATATCTCGCTAATAATTGCCAATTTCTTCAGCTGTCCTGCCTTTGACTGTTCTTTTCTTCCCCCAGTCCACCCAGGCCAAATCCTTCCTTAGATCAGTTTAATTATCATTGCCTAACACTAAAACTCTCATGTATGACTCAGCCTTCACTCTTTCAATCTGAATGTGAAATTCCAGCAAGTTGTGGTTACCCCTTCCAAGGCAAAGCTCATCCACCGTTCCTTTCTTGTCACATAATATCTAATCTAAATAAGATTAGATTCCCTACAGTATGGAAACAGGCCCTTCGTCCCAACAAGTCCACATCGACCCTCCGAAGAATAACCCACCCATTCCCATGCCCTCTGAGTAATGTACCTAACTCTATGGGCAGTTTAGCATGGCCAATTCACATGACCTGCACATCTTTGGACTGTGGGAGGAAATCCACAGACGGGGGGAGCATGTGCAAACTACACGTAGACAGTCCCCCGAGGCTGGAATCCAAACTAGACCCTGGTGTTGTGTTAACAACTGAGCCACCATGCCGTCCCATTCTCTGGTTGGTTTCATGACGTCCTGCTCTCAGAAATAATCTCTCATACACTCTATGAATATTTATTCAAGGATATCATTGTCCAGTTGATTAATTGAGCCAATTTGCATGTTCAAACCACGTAAAGTAACTGTTGTGCCCTAGTTACAAACCCTCATTCTTTACTACCTCAGAAGTACTTTGGGGGGACAGTGGCTGAAAATTACTCATCCGGAGAGGTTTCTTCTCTTGCTTTTTATTTGCACTAAGACGGACTTCAAATATTTGTTCGCACAAAACACTTTGAAAATATCTGAATACACACTCGCACGAACAATTGTTTAAAATCTGATTGAAGATTTGTAGCTCGGGTATCCGTTGTTGTGGTTCTGCTCGCCGAGCTGGAAGTTTTTGCTGCAAACGTTTCGTTCCCTGGCTAGGGAACATCATCAGTGCTGTTGGAGCCTCGTGTGAAGCGCTGCTTTGATGTTTCTTCCGGTATTTGTTTATTTTCTTTTCACAATCGACGATTTAAGAGGGCTAAAAGTGATCATGAGATATCGTTAGCAATCAGGGTTGAGGAAAATCTCCAAGACTTTTTTCATATATAAGGAGCAAGAGGGTAACTATAGAAATATTTGGCCCACACAAGGACAAAGGAAGAATGCTATGCATGGAGTCAGATAAAATGTGTGAGATTCTTAGCGAGTACTTTGCAACTGTATTCACCAAGGACGGATGTTGGGGTTAGGGATAGATCTCTGACTACTCGGCGTCAAGTCGACATAAAGAGGGAGGAAGTTTTGGATACTCTAAAATGTATTAAAGTAGACAAGCCCCCAAGTCTGTATGGGATCAACCACAGGTTACTGAAGGATGTGAGTGTGGAAATAACTGTGGCTTTAACGTATATCTTTGCAGTATGATTGAACATGGGTGAGGTCCTGGAGGACTGGAGAATTGCTAATATTGTCCCCTTGTCTAAGAAGGATAGCGGGGATAATCCAGGTAATTGTAGACCGGCAGGCCTGATATCTGTGGCAGGGAAGCTGCGAGAGAACATACTGATGGACTTGAATAAGGCATTTTATTAGGTTCCCCATGGTCGGCTGATGGAGAAGGTGATGTCGCATGCGTTTCAGAGTGTTTTATGCAGATGGATAGAGAACTGGCTGGGTAACAGAAACAGAGACTAGTAGTGGAAGAGGATTTCTCAATATGGAGACCTATGACCAGTGGTGTGCAACAGCGATCCGTGCTGGAACCACTGTTGTTTGTGATACATATCAATGATTTGGAAGAAGGTATCGTTTTCCTGATCAGCAAGTTTGCAGATTAAACTAAGCTTGTTGGAGCAGCAGACAGTGAGGGGGACTGTCAGAGAATACAGTAGAATATAGATAAATTGGGGAGATGGGCACAGAAATGGCAGATGGAGTTTTAACTGTGCAATGCAAGGTGATGCATTTTGAAATAACCAGTTCAAGAGTGAACAACACAGTAAACAGCAAGGTCCTGGGGAAAATTGATTTACAGCGAGATCTGGGTGTTCGGGTCCATTGTTTCCTGAAGGCACGAACACAGGTCAGTAAATTTGTCAAGGTGGCATATGGCATGCTTTCCTTCATTGGATCAGGTGTTGAGTACAAGCATTAACAGGTCATATTACAGTTGCATAGGACTTTGGTTTGGCCGCATTTGGAGTACTGCATATAGTTCTGGTCACCACATTACCAAAAGGATGTGGATGCTTTGAATAGGGTACAGAGTAGGTTCACCAGAATGTTGCCTGGGTTGGACAATGCTGGCTATGAAGAAAGATTGAATAGATTAGAACTATTTTCATTGCAAAGTCTAAGGTTGTGGTCTACAAAATCAAGACAGATATACACAGAGTGGATAGCAAGAAGCTTTTTTCCCCAGATTGTGGAAGACAATTACTCGGGGTCATGAGTTCAAAGTAAGAGGGGAAATGTTTAGGGCAGATATATGTGGGACGTTCTTTACACATAGGGCAGTGGCAGCCTGGAAAGTGTGGCCAGAGACAGTAGGGGCAGGAACGATAGCGTTATCTAAGATGTATTTAGACAGATACATGAATGGGCAGGGAGCAGAGGGATAGGTGGCAGGTTTAGAAAATAGGAGGATCTGGATCAGCGCAGGCTAGGAGGGCTGAAGGGTCTGTTCCTGTGTTGGAATGTTCTTTGCTCTTTATCATTCATTCTAAAAATAGCAAGTTTTCAACTTATTGTATGCTACAATTTAAAAATATAAACGATTTATTTATTTGATAGTACATGTCAAATTATTGGCATTTCTAAAGTACAGTCACAGGGTCAAAGAGATGTACAGCATGGAAACAGAGCCTTCAGTCCAACCTGTCCATGCTGACCAGATATCCCAAACCAACCTCGTCTCACCTGCCAGCACACAGCCCATATCTCTCTAAACACTTT
The DNA here is from genome assembly GCF_020745735.1 of Hemiscyllium ocellatum. Lineage (NCBI taxonomy): Eukaryota > Metazoa > Chordata > Chondrichthyes > Orectolobiformes > Hemiscylliidae > Hemiscyllium > Hemiscyllium ocellatum. The sequence goes on from NW_026867475.1 coordinate 438,515, forward strand.
CTATTCATATATCCATCCAGACGCCATCTAAATGTTGCAGTTGTACTAACCACCACCACTTCCTCTGGCAGTTCATTCCACGTACGTACAACCCTCTGAGTGAAAACAAAATGCCTCTTACATCTCTTTTACATTTTTGCCTTCCTATTCGAAACCTCTGCATTCTAGTTCTGGACTCCCCCACCCCAGGGAAAAGACCTTGTCTATTTCCCCTATCCATGCCCCTCATGATTATTTAAAACTCTATAAGGTCACCCCTCAATCTCCAACATTCCAGGGAAAACAGCCTCAGCTTGTTCAACCTCCAGCTATAGCTCAAACCCTCCAACCTGGGCAACATGCATGTAAATCTTTTCTGAACCCTTTCAAGATTCACCTGATCTCTCAGGTCCTGGGGATTTTTGCACCTTCATGCGTTTCAAGACATCCAGCACTTCTTCCTCTGGAATATGGACATGTTTTCATGATATCAACATCTATTTCTCTGTATATCTACATCTCCCGTGTCCTTCTGCTGAATAAACACTGTTACAAAATACTCACCTAGTATCTCTTCCGTCTCCTGCGGCTCCACACAAAGGCCGCCTTGCTGATCTTTGGGCTCTATTCTCTCCTTGTTCCCCCTTTTGTTCTCAATGTATTTGCAAAATCCTTTTGGATTCTCCTTAATTCTATTGGCCAAAGATATCTCATGTCCCCTTTTTGCCTTCCTGATTTCCCTCTTTAGAATACTCCTCCTGCCTTTCTTCTCTTCTAACGATTCACTCGGTCTATTCCGTCTGTACCTGTCATATCCTTCCTTCTTATTCTTAACCAGCCCTTCTTTAGTCATTCAGCACTCTGTATACCTACCAGCCTTTCCTTTCACCCTAAAAAGGATATACAGTCTTTGGACTCTCGCTGACTTCTGAAGCCTTCCCATTTTCGAGCCGTTTGCTTACCTACGAACATTTGCCGCCAACAGCTTTTGAAAGATCTTGCCTAATACCGTCAAAATTGGCCTTTCTCCAATTTCGAACTTCAACTTTTAGATCTAGTCTATCCTTTTCCATCATTATTTTAAAACTAATAGAATTGTTGGCAAATAACTGAAGCTCACACATTTCAGGTGAGAAATTAAATCGATTGATTATATTTAAATGTTATAATTCTATTTGATTGTTCAATCAAATGCTCACTCTGAATATTCAATCTGTCAGATGTCAACTATTTTGCAAATGATAGAGCGACAATGTCTGCATTTGAATACTGAGATTCAATGTGTAATGGTGACCACCAGCATAGTCAGACAACATGTTCTTTCTCAATACAAAACAAAATGTGCATTCTTTACTTTTGTATCATAAAAGGTTGTTCGGTGTTTATGTTTTAATTCCTTAAACATAGAACCAATTTTATTGTCTTCAGAGATGATGCAGTTATTGTTCAGTTGAATAACTGTAGCTCATACCTTATTATTGCGCAATTCACAGACATGGTAAACTCTTGATTATCGTGAGGTCCGTAAACCCATCATGTTGTATCATGACCAACATTAAAAGTGGATTCCAAAAGAGTTTATTCGGGTACAGTGCTACTTTACCTCACTGCTGCATGTAGCACTCAGAGAGTCACTGGCCTGGTCCTGAATCTGTGAAGAGAGTTTCCAACCTGGGTCAGGGCAGTCATACAAACATTTCCTCACAGAGAATCATTTGGAATACACCTTGAGCAGGAGGAAACTAGCCAACAGGCTATTGCTGCTCTCAGTGTAGGTATAACTGCTGTGTAAATTAGATACCAATGACTGACCAGGAACCATGCCTTTCAAATGCACCCTCAGTCAGAGCCTGGCCCCGGGAGCAGATGTATGGACATGGAGTGTCAGATTCACATCGCACAAGTTACCTACGGTGATGACATCTGGCATGTCCCCCAGACACCGTACATCTGCCCCTGGACCAGACACTGGGTGAAAACGTTCACAATTGACAGTCTATTGCAGCATTTTGTGTCTCACAGTGAACCCTCTGAAACTATATCCAATAAATGTACCTTCACATACAACAGTATTAAAATAAAATTATACATGTCTGTGGATGGTCAGATACTAATTCATAGGTCACCCAGCAGAATGCATCTGAAGAAACCAGGAGCAAACGGCAAGCCAAAAATCGTTTTAATAAGTGAACTTCTGGATTTTGTCTGGTCTTGGTAACTACACATATTGTGCTGACACTCAGGTGAATGCAACAATTACATCAAAACTTGGTCTAACGCCCCTCCCACCTTCCTGACCTCACATACCTCACTCCCTCACACACTCCATTGCTTCACTCCCTCACACACCTCACTTTCTCACACATTCACCAACTGATGAGAATCCACAAGCTGAGTGAAACTTAGAACTTTGGACGGTATAGCACAGTGCAGACACTTCAGCCCTCAATGTTTTGCCAGCCTTCTATCCGACTCTAAGGTCAGACTAGCCTACATAAACTTCAATGCACTAACTTTTGTGTGCCTGTCCAAGAGTCTTCTTAAATATTACTAATGTACCTGACTCTACTACCACCGCTGGAGGAAAACCCTAGCCGCTCAACTTTTCTTTGTAAGACATGCCCTGCAGTCCAGGCAACACCCTGGTAAGTCTCCTCTGCACACTCTCTGAGGCTTCCAAGTGTTTCCGATAATGAGGCAACCAGAACTGAACACAATATTCCAAGTGTGGTTGCACCACAGCTTTATAGAGTGAAGGAATAACCTCGCTGCTCTTTAACTCAATCTCCCTGGTAATGAAAGACAACACAGCGTATTGCTTCTGAACAACTCTATCAACTTGGGTCGGAACTTTGAGAGATCTAGAGAAAATGACCCCAAGATCCCTCTGTCACTCCACACAGCCAAAAATTCTACTTTTAACCCTGTATTCGTCATGCAAATGCAATCTTCCAAAATAAATTGCTTCACACCTTTTAAGGTTGAACTCTTTCTGTCACTTATCAGCCCAGCCCTGCATCCTGTCAACATCGTGTTGCAACCTACAATGCCCTCCCCACTATCCACAACCCCACCAACCTTCGTGCCATCGGCAAACTTACTAATCTATTTGTTCACTTCCTCGTCAAAGTCATTTATATAAATCACAAACAGCACAGGTCTCAGAGCTCATCCCTAAGGAACACCACTGGTGACTGAGCTCCAGACTGTATACTTTCCATCTGCTACCATCTTCTGTCTTCTATGGGCTAGCCATGCCCGTATCCAGATGGCCAAATGTATCTGCTTCCCATGCTTCTGTACCTTCTGAATGAGCCTACAATGGGAACGCCTTGGTAAAATTCTTGTTCACCACATCTACTGATCTACTATAATCAACGTGTTTTTTTATATCTTCAAAGAACTCAGTAAGGGTTCTGAGGGATGGCCTGCTCCTTACAAAGCCATGCTGACCATCTGTAATTATCTATCGTTTTCTAAATAATTGCAAATACGCTCTCTCAGAAAAGGCTGCAATACTTTGCCCACCACTGATGTAAGACTGACTGTTCGGTCATTCCCAGAGTTGTACCAATTGCCTTTCCCGAACAAGGGAATAACATTTGTCACCCTCCAATCATCTGGCTGGCAACTGCTCCAGTGGACAGTGAGAACGCAAAGATCATCGCCAAAGGCACGCCAATCTCTCCCGTCACTTCCTGGAGTAACCTAGGGTAACCCCATCTGGCCCAGGGGATTTACCTATCCTTATGTTTGTAATTCATTCATTCAGTGTATACTTGCCTTCAACTTTTCTACTCCCTGCCCAACCAACTGATTGACTGCTTTCCATTTCAGTGCAATATACAGTGCTGCCTTCCTGAGTAAGTGCAGTTCACAACATTCTGTGAATCATGGAATGAAAAAAATAAAGGAATGCACCAATGCCTTCCTGATGAAGAGATTTTGGCCGAAACATCGACTCTCCTACCCCTCGGATGCTGCCTGACCTGCTGTGCTTTTCCAGCACCACACTTTTTGACTCTGATCTCCATCAACTGCAGTCGTCACTTTCTCCATTACTGAGGGCTGTCCCCTCTGCACACTGAGGGGGGAATTTACCATCAGAAACTCATTGTATGTGGAGCTGGCTGCTCAGTTCTGGAAAGTTGCACTTGATGAATGCATTTTTTTTTAAAAAAATAGCAAATTACAATTCCACAGATATTCCTTCAGTGTCAGAGTTAGAGTTGTGGTTCATGGCTTGAGTAGTTTGATAACAAACAGGAAATGACTGAAGAACTCCGAGGTACAGGGTATTCCAGGTATTATATTCCAGCTTACGTTAATGCTGGGAGTATTATCAGACAGGCTGACAGATGTGATAAGGGAATGAGTTGACACGTGGAGGTGTGACATTTTTGCCATCACAGACTCGCACTTGGGGGAGGTCAGGGCTAACAACTCAATACTCTGTTGTATTGGAACTATAGGCAGGACAGTGCTGGGTGTTAAAGGGGAAGTGGTGTTGCATTATTAATTAACAAGCCAATTATTGCTGAAAGGATGGACAATATCTTTGAAGGGTCTTCAAATGAGGCTTTGTGGGTCGAGTTTCGAATCAAAACGATGACAGACACAGAGCTTTTTGCTTACAGCGTGGAAACAGGGCTTTCAGCCCAACAGGTGCACACCGACCCTCCGAAGAGCAACCCACACAGACCCATTATTCTACATTTAACATTACAGGAAATTAAGCATGGCCAATTCACCTAACCTTCGGATTGCGGGTGGAAATGGGAGTACCCGAAGGAAACCCATGCAGACATAAGGAGAACGTGCAAACTCCATATAGGGAGTTGATTGAAGCGGGAATTGAACCCGGGCCTCTGGCACTGCGAGGCAGCAGTGCTAACCACTGTGGAACAATGCTGCCCACAAAACGATGACAAAACAGGAGCAGAATTATAACCAATTCACTGAGATGTGTCGGAAAGCAACGCTGGTGATACAGAGACAAGAAAGAAAGGCTGGAGATGTTACGGAGATAGGAAAGCAAGGCTAAAGATGTTACAGTGATAGGAAAACAAGAGTAGAGATGTTACAGTGATAGGAAAGCAAGACTGGAGATGTTGCAGAGATAGGAAAGCAAGGTTGGAAATGTAACAGAGATAACAAAGCAAGGCTGAAGATGTCGCAGAGATAGGAAAGCAAGGTTGGAGATACTACAGAGATAGGAAAGCAAGGCTGGAAATGTTACAGGGAGGGGGAAGCAAGGCTGAATAAGTTACAGAGAGAGGACAGCAAGGTTGGAGGTGTTACAGAGATTGGAAAGCAAGGCTGGTGATGTTACAGAGAGGAAAGCAATGCTGGAGATACTACAGAGATAGGAAAGCAAGGTTGGAAATGTTACAGAGATAGCAAAGCAAGGATGAATAAGTTACAGAGAGAGGACAGCAAGGCTGTAGATGTTACAGAAATAGGAAAGCAAGGCTGGAGATGTTACAGAGATAGGAAAGCAAGGCTGGAGATGTTACAGAGATAGGAAAACAAGGCTGGAGATGTTGCAGAGATAGGAAAGCAAGATTGGAAATGTTACAGAGATAGCAAAGCAAGGCTGAATAAGTTACAGAGAGAGGACAGCAAGGTTGGATGTGTTACAAAGATAGGAAAGCAAGGCTGGAGATGTTACCGAAATAGGAAAGCAAGGCTGGTGATGTTACAGAGATAGGAAAGTAAGGTTGGAAATGTTGCAGAGATAGGAAAGCAAGGTTGGAGATGTTACAGCGATAGGAAAGCAAGGCTGGAGATGTTACAAAGAGGAAAGCAAGGCTGGAGATACTACAGAGATAGGAATGCAAGGTTGGAACTGCTGCAGAGATAGCAAAGCAATGATGAATAAGTTACAGAGAGAGGACAGCAAGGCTGTAGATGTTACAGAAATAGGAAAGCAAGGCTGGAGATGTTACAGTGATAGGAAAGCAAGGCTGGAGATGTTACAGAGAGAGGAAAGCAAGGCTGTAGATGTTACAGAGATAGGAAAGCAAGGCTGGAAATGTTACAGGGAGGGGGAAGCAAGGCTGAATAAGTTACAGCGAGAGGACAGCAAGGTTGGAGGTGTTACAGAGATAGGAAAGCAAGGCTGGTGATGTTACAGAGAGGAAAGCAAGGCCGGAGATGTTACAGAGATAGGAAAGCGAGGCTGGAGATGTTGCAGAGATAGGAAAGCAAGGTTGGAAATGTTACAGAGATAGCAAAGCAAGGCTGAATAAGTTACAGAGAGGGGACAGCAAGGTTGGAGGTGTTACAGAGATAGGAAAGCAAGGCGGGAGATGTTACAGAGATAGGAAAGCACGCTGGTGATGTTATAGAGATAGGAAAGTAAGGTTGGAAATGTTGCAGAGATAGGAAAGCAAGGTAGGAGATGTTACAGAGATAGGAAAGCAAGTCTGGAGATGTTACAGAAATAGGAAAGCAAGGCTGGAGATGTTGCAGAGATAAGAAAGCAAGGTTGGAAATCTTACAGAGATATCAAAGCAAGACTGAAGATGTCACAGAGATAGGAAAGCAAGGCTGGAAATGTTACAGGGATGGGGAAGCAAGGCTGAATAAGTTACAGCGAGAGGGCAGCAAGGTGGGAGATGTTACAGAGATAGGAAAGCAAGGCTGGAGTTGTTGCAGAGATAGGAAAGCAAGGGTGGAGATGTTACAGAGATAGGAAAGCAAGGCTGGTGATGTTACAGAAATAGGAAAGCAAGGCTGGTGATGTTACAGAGAGGAAAGCAAGGCAGCTGATGTTACAGAGATAGGAAAGCAAGGCTGGAGATGTTACATAGATAAGAAAGCAAGACTGGATATATTACAGAGATGGGAAAGCAGGGCTGGAGGTAGTCAAGAGATAGCGTGGCTTGTGCATGTTAGATGATGTTCGTGAGATATATTTAAAATCATTCACAGGACAAAGGGAGAGGTGTAGCCGCTGGAGATTAGAGAGATAGGGAAGGGTGTAGGGGCTGGCGGAATTTAGAGTGATAGATGGGGCTGCAATATGAGATAAAGATTGTGGAGATACGGAGGGTTACTGAGATACAGATGGATGCAGCGGCTGGTGGAGATGACAGGGAAAGATCCAAAGATACGCGTAGATAGTTTAATAACGGTATTGTGCAATGACGTAACAGAGAAAACATTGTAGAAATCTGTGGAATAAAGAAGGCACTGCGAGGAACAGGAGTGAGACCTTGGAGTGTCCAATGACAAGAGTTATAGAGTGTCATACAGACAGAAGAGGCCCTTCTGTGTCAGTGTTTGATGTGACACCGTGAGGCTGAGGGAGGGGAGACAGTGACAAAAACAAAAGTCCTGCAGACACTGGAAACCCCTCTTTCGTAATATCTGGGGGATAGGGCAAGATTTGGGAGAGGTGCTCAAGCAACAATGTGACATAACAAAACCAGACAGTGCCAGATCAAACACTGACACAGAAACCTCCTGCTGACTCCCCTCCCTCAGCCTCACGGTGTCACATCAAATACTGGCACAGAAACCTCCTGCTGACTCCCCTCCATCAGCCTCACGGTGTCAGATCAAACACTGACACGGAAACCTCCTGCTGACTCCCTTCCCTCAGCCTCACGGGGTCAGATCAAACACTGACGAAGAAACCTCCTGCTGACTCCCCTCCCTCAGCCTCACGGTGTCACATCAAACACTGACACAGAAATCCCCTGCTGATTTCCCTCCCTCAGCCTCACGGGGTCAGATCAAACACTGACACAGAAACCTCCTGCTGACTCCCCTCACTCAGCCTCACGGTGTCAGATCAAACACTGACACAGAAACCTCCTGCTGACTCCCCTCCCTCAGCCTCACGGTGTCAGATCAAACACTGACACGGAAACCTCCTGCTGACTCCCCTCCTTCACCTTCACGGTGTCAGCTCAGACACGGACACGGAAACCTCCTGCTGACTCCCCTCCTTCACCTTCACGGTGTCAGATCAAACACTGACACAGAAACCTCCTGCTGACTCCCCTCCCTCAGCCTCACGGTGTCAGATCAAACACTGACACGGAAACCTCCTGCTGACTCCCCTCACACAGCCTCACGGTGTCACATCAAACACTGACACAGAACCCTCCTGCTGACTCCCCTCCCTCAGCCGCACGGTGTCAGATCAAACACTGACACGGAAACCTCCTGCTGACTCCCTTCCCTCAGCCTCACGGGGTCAGATCAAACACTGACGCAGAAACCTCCTGCTGACTCCCCTCCCTCAGCCTCACGGTGTCATATCAAACACTGACACAGAAACCTCCTGCTGATTTCCCTCCCTCAGCCTCACGGGGTCAGATCAAACACTGACACAGAAACCTCCTGCTGACTCCCTTCCATCAGCCTCACGGTGTCAGATCAAACACTGACACGGAAACCTCTTGCTGACTCCCCTCCCTCAGCCTCACAGTGTCAGATCAAACACTGACACAGAAACCTCCTGCTGACTCCCCTCCTTCACCTTCACGGTGTCAGATCAAACACAGACACAGAAACCTCCTGCTGAGTCGCATCCCTCAGCCTCACGGTGTCAGATCAAACACTGACACGGAAACCTCCTGCTGACTCCCCTCACTCAGCCTCACGGTGTCACATCAAACACTGACACAGAACCCTCCTGCTGACTCCCCTCCCTCAGCCGCACGGTGTCAGATCAAACACTGACACGGAAACCTTCTGCTGACTCCCCTCCCTCAGCCACACGGTGTCAGATCAAACACTGACACAGAAACCTCCTGCTAACTCCCCTCCCTCAGCTGATGGTTCAGTGTCCCTCACCATTAAACAACACTTGCGGGAAACTCTGAGAGACTGACAGAGCTGGAGAATGTATACTGGGTAGACAACTTCATAACAACCACCAAGACGGGTTCAGCAACAGCATTGCTGATAAAGATGGCCAGGTTAAAAAAAGGACATTGCTGCGAGACTGGGTCTGCACTGGGTCGGCGAGGAGGGGGTTGGGGTAATGGGGGTGCAACAGAGGGAGAAACCTGCTGGCGGCAGACACATCGCTCGATGACCATATTGGAACGGTGACACCGCACACAGTATTTCTCGCACTGGCCTGTGTGAGGTGGTTTGGGTCATTACCAACAACAGCAGAATTGTATTCCAGCACAATTTTCACTGCCAATCCCTGGTATATGGTACACTTTACACTGACCATCAGGCCTGGAGATTAGCTCTTGCTCAATGTAGAATACAAAAGGGCCTGCCAAGGGCAGCACAGAGTAGAAATCAAAATAAGGTGACATTACCAAACAGGACCACTTACTCACCAAATAGCCAAAACAGCTCGTGACAGACTGATCTAGCCAATCAGACCTAATCTCTGCAATCCTGTCACATGCTGTCAGCATGAATTGTGAGGCCAGTCAAACAACTCTCTGGAGGAGGAGGATCCACAAATACTACGTTACTGAATGATGCATGGGCTCAGCACAACAGAAAAGCTAAGGCTGAAACATTCACAGCAATGTTCAGGCAGAAGTATCGTTGGGGTGATCTATTTTATTCTTCTCCAGATAGCAATCTTCAGCTAATTCAATTCATTTTGTGTGGTATCTCCAAGTGGCTGGACGGATGGGAAATGCAAAGGCTGTGGGCCCTGAGAACATCCCATTCAAGCTGTTCCTGCTGGGATACACCACTGGCATATACCTGACAATCTGGGGAACTATCCGGGTGTGTCCTGTACACACACAGACGAAACATCAATGACTGCCTCATTGCTCTAATCCCTATCACGAATAAAGTGTTGGAATGTTATTGGAATCTACAGTGGGATCAAGTAGCATTTCCTCAGCACCAACCTGCTCACTAAAGCTCAGTTTGGCCTCTCATCCCTTGGGCTCATTGAAGCCTTGGTTTAACGATGTACAACAAGAAAATACACAGCTGAATTCTAGAGTAAGGCGGCAGTGACCGCATTTTTAACATCGTCACAACTGCACTTGGCCAAGGGCCGTATCCAGGATTAACGGCAAAACTGGAGCAAATAGGAATTGTCTGCACTGGCTGAAATTATACCTGGTACAAAGGAAGGTGGCTGGGGTTGGAGACCAGCCATCTCCGCAGCAGTTTCCCTGTGTTGGTGTTGGAGTAAGTCTGTAGATCAAAACTGGAAAGGTAAGGCACTATACTCCTGCAGAATGATAGGGCTGCTCTCTCATTAGACTTAGACAACTGGTGGTAGTTTAACAGGACAGTCATCATGCCTCAAGTAAGGGAGAGGTTGAGTCGGACAGTCCGTTAGTCACACCAGTCAGTGAAGGAAATGAATCCACGCTGGTGGTATTAATAACTAGCTGCCCAACTGACTGAGCTAACCAAGTCCTCGCTCAGCTCATTGGGGAAGATCCTGTAACATTATTCTGCTCAGATATGTTGTTAGACACCCCTGGAGCAAGTGGAACTAGAAGCAAGCTTCCTAACCCAGAGAGAGGGACAGTATCAGTGAGCTATAAGAGTGCTCTCTGCCCTCGGCCGAATCATAAATGGCCCTCCCTATACAGTAAAATCACAAGTTGGGATACTTGCCAATGATTGGACAATGTTCAAACACCATTCGTAATTTACTCAGATACTGAAGCACTCCTTATCCAAATTCAACAAGGACCTGGAAATATGCTGGTATGAGCTTAACAGTGACAAGGACCACTTCCATTCCACATGTGCCAGACAACAATTACCTCTAACAATACAGAACTGAATCATAGCCTCTAATGGTCAATGCCACCACCATCACTGAACATCCATCGAGCAATATCCCAGGGATTACTGTTATCCAGAACTGAACTGACCATATAATTTCATTACCCATTCCTGTGAAGGGCTTCTGCTAAAACATCGATTCTCCTGTATCTCAGATGCTGCCTGACCTCTTGTGCTTTTCCAGCGGCACATTTTGCAACGTATGTAAGTTAATTGGCTACAAGAATGTGTCAGGAGCTACGAATCCTGCATAAATACGGCGGCACAGTGGTTAGCACTGCTGCCTCACAACGCCAGAGACCTGGTTTCAATTCCTGTCTTGGGCAAATGTCCGAGTGGAGTTTGCACATTCCCTCCGTGTCTGCGTGGGTTTGCTTCGGTTTCCTCCCACAGTCCAAAGATGTGCAGGTTAGGTGAATTGGCCATGCTAAATTGCTCATATTGTTAGGTGAAGGGGTAAATGTAGGGGAGCAGGTCTGGGTGTGTTTCTCTTCGGAGGGTTAGTGTGGCCTTATTGGGCCAAAGGGCCTGTTTCCACACTGTAAGTAATCTAATCTAATAATTTACCTCATGATTTCTGAAAGCCTGTCCCCTCTCTCTAAGACACATGTTGAATGTGTGTGCGATGAAATACCCCCCTCTCCTCATTTGCCTGTGTGTGCAGCTTCATGCCTCATCCACTGACACTCAGTAGGAGCAATTCCTGCCATCTACACGGTGCTCTGCAGAAATTTACCAAGACTCCTTACAACGTACCTCCGAAACCACAACCATCAAGAAGGACAAGGGAAGCAGACATATGGAGGCCTGACCATGTTCACATTCGTATCCAAGCCACCCACCACCCTGATTGGGAAATATATTGCTGTTCCTTCAGTGTCACTGTTTCAATGTCCCTCCCGAATGGTATTGTAAGTCTAACGACAACACATCGATTGCAGTGGTTTAGTGCAGCAGCTCACCACCACCTTCTCAAGGGCAACAAGGGACAGGCTATAAATACTGGCCCAATCATATTTTAAGAATAAATTAAAATGAAAAATATTGTCCAAACATGCCCAATGCTAGACACTGTGCTTTCGGTTTTGTGAGCTCAGGCTGGTTGGGTCCAGTCCGTAACTTGCTTGTTGTGAACAGCTGAAGGGATAATCTGTCATTCTCTCAGAGGCTTAGCCTAAATACTGAGCATCACATGGACATTGACATTCACACACATCACTGTGCACTGAGATAGACGTAAGCAATTCAAAATGTACTCATATCTGACTAGCATGTTTAAATACACAGTGAAATTGTTACCACAAAAATGATTATGAGTGAATATTACCAGGGAGAAAGTGAGGACTGCAGATACTGAAGATCAGAGTCAAAAATGTGGTTCTGAAAAAGCACAGCCGTTCAGGCGCATCTGAGGAGCAGGAAAGTCAACTATTAGTTTACAACATTAATACAAGGAAAAATAATTGCATATTTTCAAAGTCCTTGCACTTAATAATAATTGGTCTTGGGTGTGGTATGAGACTTATCATTTTAATGCTCCTTACTGTGAGTTCTGCACTGTTTTCATCATATTGTAACAAAAATGAACTGAATAAAGGGGGGATTTTGTGTTTATTGTAAAATCTAAAAGTTGGTATTACGAAAGGATGTTAGACCTTCAGTAAAGAGACTTTGCTGTTAGTGGTTTAGAACAATGCTGCAAACATTTACACAGAGATTCTCCAGCTCAAGGCACACACAAGGACATTGGGCTGGGATCGTACTGGCCATCAATGGAGCTGTACATTTCTGTTTGGATACTGACATTGTGGGGCTAACATACACTGGATATGGTTTATGAGGGATTCAATGTAAGATGCTATGTGCTGCAGGAACACTTCACCTTTATAACACCTTCATTCAGGATTGGGTCCAAGGTTCAGAATTACAGAGTTTAGGTGGCACACAAGAAGAGATATACTTGCAAGACATGGTTGTTTATAGGTCATTGTTACAAATGTTGAACTGTGTCTGGACCAGCGCCATGTGCTAGTCCATTGACCAGTCTGCCCCACACACATCTCCCCGTCGTTCACATATGTCTCCAACTAGTCTATTGTGAGTGATTGTATCAGTAACTGCCCAGCTCCAGTTTGGAAGGTCTCTGGACAGATTTAGGAGATGGCCAATGTTTTGAAGGTCATGGTGTGGACCAGTAAAACTGTGTCTGAATATAGGTTTTTTTTTCTCAATGCCATTTCGAACAGCTTTGCTGCCTGCAAGGTGGTGTGTTCACTGATCTGAACATGAATTGGTTGTTTACTACGGTCACTGAACTGTAATAGTTAGATGTGCGCTCTGATAAATCAATTAATGTTCACTTCAATTGCTTTCAACTTAAAAACAATAATGTTTGATTTATTTTAAAATATGTAAGAAATAAAGTGATATTAACTCTTCATTATACAGAATGTATAAGTGACCTGTTGTATATTCCCACAGACTAATCAAGCAACAATCAGATATTGTCTAGAAAGCAAGATTATGTGAACAGGACAATGTCCCAAGCAACATCACCATCCACTCTGGTAGGTTCTTTCCTCTGACAGGACACAGCCATGCAGAAGAGGGCGGCTCCTTGGCATATAGTCAATATAGGGCAGCATGGTGGTTCAGTGGTTAGCACTCCTGCCTCACAGCACCAGGGACCCAGATTTGACTCCAGCCTTGGGCAACTGCTTGTGTGGAGTTTACACATTCTCCCCGTGTCGGCGGGGGGCGGGGGGACGGTTCCTTCCACAGTCCAAAGATGTGCAGCTCAGGTGAATTGGCCATGGTAGTGGGTTGCTCTTAGGAGGGTTGGTGTGAACTGTTTGGCCCGAAGGGTCTGTTCCCACACTGTAGAGAACCTAATATAATCATAATTCTCAGAATTGATGCTGGATCTTGTGGTGGCGAGACTGCTCTGCGGCAGGTTATGGGGAACCAATAAAAAGGAAACCTATAATTGACCACATCATCAGCGATCTGCCTGCTGCAAATATACCCCTCAATTTCATATATCGGTAACAGTGTTCACTGCACAGTCCTTATGGGGAGCAAGGGCTAACTCCACATTTTGCAGACCCTCCTCACCGTGACATGTACTGAATGGCACAGACTTTAAACAGATTAAGCAACCAATGACGATGCATCCATGAGGTACAATGGCTCATCGGAAGCAGCACAATCATATTCTGTACAACTCATACGGTCTTCAACTTCCTGGACCGACACACCTCCCACTGTACAGTAACCATCACGGCCCGACATACCTCCCACTGTACAGTAACCACCACGGCCCCGACATACCTCCCACTGTACAGTAACCATCAAGGCCCGACATACCTCCCACTGTACAGTAACTATCAGAGATCGACAAACCTCCCACTGTACAGTGACCAACAAGGCCCGACATACCTCCCACTGTACAGTAACTATCACAAACGGAAATACCTCCCACTGTACAGTAGCCATCACGGACCCACATACCTCCCACCGTACAGTAACAGTCACACCTCGACATACCTCCCACTGTACAGTAACCATCACGGCCCAACATACCTCCCACTGTACAGTAACCATCAAGGCCCGACATACCTCCCACTGTACAGTAACTATCAGAGACCGACAAACCTCCCACTGTAAAGTGACCATCACGGACCGACAAACCTCCCACTGTACAGTAACCGTCAGACATCGACATCCCTCCCACTGTACAGTAATCATCACGGCCCGACCTACCTCCCACGGTTCAGTAACCATCACGGCCTGACACACCTCCCAGTGTACAGTAACCACCACGGCCTGACATACCTCCCTCTGTACAGTAACCGTCACGGCCTGACATACCTCCCTCTGTACAGTAACCATCACAACCCAACATACCTCCCACTGTACAGTAACCGTCACGGCCCGACATACCTCCCACTGTACAGTCACCATCTCGGCCCGATATATCTCCCACTGTGCAGTAACTGGGTCAGTGATGAGTGCAGAAGAACATGCTGGGAGCAGAACCAGCCAGACCTAGAGACGAGGGACAACCTCGAGAAACTCTTACTGCCTTCTGCTGCAAAATGGGACAACGTGTATTCCCACAGCACAAGCAGCACGTGATGGACAGAGCTCAGTGATTCCAAATTCAATGGTTCAGATCTATCCCTGCAATCCTGTCACATGGAGTTATAAAAGATAGTGGACAATAAAATAGATCACTGGAGGAGGAGGCTGCTGCTCTCCAACAATGAAATTCCCAATTATTGGGGAGCCCAGCACAGCAAGAATAAAACAAAGCTGCTGCATTTGGAACAATCTTCACCCAGCCGGGCTGAGAAGTTGATCTATTTGAGGCCCCTTCAGTAGGCCCCAGCATCACTGACCCCAATCTTCTGACAATTCGATTCACTCTATGCAATGACAAGAAATGGCTGGAGAGTCTGGGAACTGTGGTTTAACTCCAGAGATTGGCATATCTCTAGCCAAGCTGTTCCACTCCAGCAAGAACACTGACAACTACCAACAATGTGATAAACTGCCCGCGTGTGTCCTGTGAACAAAAAGCAAGGTCCTTGCATTGCAGCCAGTCACTGACCCATTGGTGTACAGTCCACCGTGGAAATGTGATGGAAAGTCTCAGCAATAATGGGATCATTCAGCAATAATCTGCTCAGTGTCATTCAGGTAGTGTCCTGTCAGGCTCACTCAGGAGCCCGCGTAAAACTATAGTTAATCAGAGTCTGGGGCAAGTACTCTCCTGATGGGAATTATCCCCAGCAACAATAATGTCTGTTGTCAGTACGAGTAATTATCCTCAGCAACAATAATGCCTGTTGTCAATGTGAGTAATTATCCCCAGCAACAATAATGCCTGTTGTCAGTGTGAGTAATTATCCCCAGCAACAATAATGCCTGTTGTCAGTGTCAGTAATTATCCCCAGCAACAATAATGCCTGTTGTCAGTGTGAGTAACTGGAACTCCAGGAAAGGTCTGCAGCCATTCCTCAGGAAAGAGTGTGTCTGAGGCTCAACCATTTCCAGCTGCTGCAATGACCCTCTCTCCATCATAAGCTCAGACGGGGGAATGGTCACTGATTATATCATTCCTAAAACAGGCCATGCTGAAATGCAACAAGACCTGGAAAACATCCAGATTTTGTCTGACAAACAGCAAATAATGTTCACGACATTCAAACATTCGACAAATATATCAATAAAGAATCAAACCATCATTCTTTGATTTTTAGCAGCATTCCCATCTCTGAGTTCCCAACACTGAGTTCCCAACACAGTGTCTACCAGCATCCTGGGTGCCATCGTTGACTCGGAATTGCCCTGGGATAGCAATATTAATAACACTGCCTTTAAGAACTTGTCAGATGTTAGGAACTCACCGACTAACTCCCCAAAACTCGCGATGGTTATTCTTGCAATGTAATTTAATGTGAAATTCCAGCCAATTTAAAAAATTATCACTTCCACAACCAACCATCCATCTCCCACTAATGTGCAGCAATAGCAGTATATACCATCTACAAGACTCACTGCTCCAAGGCTTATTAGACAGTACCTCCTAAACTCACTGCCATCTAGAAGAACCAAGGCAGCAGGGACTTTGGAAAACCAACTATCTGCAAGCTCACTCCTTCATACGGTCATTTGTGATTAGGTTGGCTCATGAGTTTACAATTCCCAACTTCTCAGATCACAAAAATCAGTCCAAATGCAGCGAGACTTGGACAGCAGCCAGGCTTCAGGGCTGACAAGTGACAAGTAACATCTGTGCCACACAAATGTCAGACAATGACCATCATAAACCATCTCATCATCACCATTCAACATTCAAAGGCAGTACCATTGCGCTAACATTCTCAGGTTAATCCAAGACCATTTCCCCGCTACAGTGAGAACATCAGATCAGAAGTTAGGAATCCTGCAGCAAGTAACTTTTCTTCGGCCTTGCCAAAGTATGGCCAAATTCTCCAAGGTTCAAGTCAGGAATATGATCAAATAATCTCCACTTGTTTGATGAGTGCAACTCCAGAAGTACTCAGACAGTTTGACATGATTAAAGACTGAGCAGCCGAAATAAATAGTCCCCATCCACAACGACTCCCTCCCTCCACCACCGACACTCAGCAGCAGGTATGAGTGCATTGACATTTCCTCTGTTAGCACCATCCGCAGTCATTACCATTGCCATCTGGAAAGAAGGGGACAATATTTAGGGAATAGTGATCATAATTCATTTGATTTTAACATAAGTATTGTGAAGGGCAAAGTTAGACTAAAAAGACACTATCTAAACTTATTTCTTCAAGTAAACAGAAACAAGTAACTGAAAGATAAATCAGAATCAGAGCAGTGGCAGGTAGTCTGAGAGGAGATTAAAGAGGTTGTAAGAAAATGTGTTCTCATAAAGTGAAAAGGGTCAGGCAGCTAAATCCAGATCTACCTTGAAATCTAGGAATACAAAGACAGAACAGGAAACCTTACATCACACAATGGGAATGTAATACTACAGAATGCCGAGAGGAGTGCGGAATGTGGAGGAGGAAGATCCAAAATGGAATTAGAAAGCAAACAATGTTTGTGAAATGATGCTGTCAAGAAATATCCAGTCATCTTTAGTCGATTTCTTTTCAGACCAGAGAAGGAAAAGTAAAATAAGGAATATATAGGGCAAGCATTAGAAACTGTCGAAGGTTGGTATATGGTTCTGAGTTTCAATTAAAGATTAAAGGACCACAACAATATGGGCTATTGTAATGAATCTGGGAGAATTGTCTGAGAAGCCCATCAGATACTTCTCGATGTTACTATATTCAGGGATGTGAGATCTGGTCATGGAGACAGGGTGGTAAGGATGGCAAGATTTGGGAAAGTTTAATGACAAGAGAAATTGTCAGTTCAGACAAAAAGGAAAACGAAGCACATCTAGGAGTTTGGGAACTGAAGACACTCAGAAGCCTTGAAAAACATGATAAAAGACAGGAAAAACATAAAGAAAATGAATTGGGTGGACGAAAAAGCATGATGAAATGTCTTTATAAAACAGGATTAAGGAAAATGTCGAAGTAGTTTATCAGGAGGAACAGAGTAGCCAAGGAAAGAGTATGCCCGATCAAGGACAAAGGAGGGAATTAATGTGTGGATCTGGAGGAAGGGGGTGAAGTCCTTAATAAATACTTTGTATTGGTATTCACAAAGAAGGAGGACATGGTGTGTGGTGAGTCAAGAGATGGATATGCTGATATCCAGCGTCATTTTGATATTAAAAATGGAGGCTGTGTTGGGTGTTTTGAAAAATATTAAGGTCAACAAGTTCATGATATGATGGGATTAATCCCGGAATGCTGAAGGGATCGAGGGAGTAAATTGCTGAGACTTTGTGCATACACTCGGTTTGTGCTTCAGTGACAGCAGTGGTTCCAGAGAACTGGAAAATAGCCACTGTCGTTCCTTGGTAGGAGAACGGCAACACGGATAAATCCAGAAATTTCAACTCGGAGAGCCTTACATCAGTGGTACAGAAAATATTGGAGATTCTAAGTGATAGGACTGACCCACATTTGGAAAAATATGGACTTATTCACGATAGGCAACATGGCTTTGTGTGGGGAAAATTGTGTCTCACAAACGTGATTTAATATTTTGAGAAAGTGGCAAAAGTGATTGATGAGGACATGGAGCTGGATGTTGGCCATCTGGACCTCTGCAAGCCCTTTGATTTGGTTCCTTACAGCAGACTCATACAGAAGGGGATGTGAAATAGGATCAGCGGTCAGTCAGTAACATAGACAGAGACTGCTTAGTCATAGCAGTCGGTAGTGGTGGAAGGGTGTTTTGTTTCGGTCTGGATATTCATGACTAGATTTTGGAAGTTGTGGATTGTCAGGATGATTGGCAGATGATGCAGCAGGATATATGTGGGCTGGATACTTCGATGGAGAAAAAGCAGATGTAATTTAAAATGAGCAATTCTGAGTTGATACCTTTGAGAAAGTCTGCTGCAGGAGAGAAATAAACAATAAATGAAAGACCTCTAAGTAGCTTCAACATTGAAGGGATCTGGGAATACAGGTCCATAGCTCCCTGAAAGTAGCAGCACAGGGAAACATTGTTACATGTTGCAGCTGGACAGAACTATATTTCGGCATCATTTAGAATATCGTGTGTAGAACTTATTACCAGATCAGTAAAAAGATGTCGAAGTATTGGACAGGGTTTGAAAAACATTTGCTAGGATGTTGCCTGGTTTGGAAGATATTAGACATATGTAGAACCTGTTCCAGATTTACAAAATTATGAGAGGTATGGATAGAATAGACAGTTGGAGTCTCTTTTTTCCCCAGAGTAGAAATATTAATTGCTAGGGGGCATAAGTTTTAGAGTTGAAAAGTGTGGTGCTGGAAAAACACAGCAGGCTAGGCAGCATCCGAGGAGCAGGACAATCGACGTTTCGGGCATAAACTCTTCTTCAGGAATCAATCAGGATGCTGCCTGGCCTGCTGTGTTTTTTCCAGCACCACACTTTTCAACTCTGATCTCCAACATCTGCAGTCCTCACTTTCTCCTAAGTGTAAGTTTTATGTAAATGGGGGAAGGTTTAACGGATAAGTGAGAAGCAAGTTTTATTTTTGCTGTGTTCCAGACAGAATGTGAAAGTGTCCGGAATGCAATGATTTGAGGAGGCTGCAGAAGAAGATACAATCGTTTTCAGGGAATATAATGGTATACAACATTCTGAAGGCATCAAGTATCAGTGCAACTTAGTGGGCCGAAGGGTCTGTTCCTGTGCTGTACAGGTCAAGACAAGATTTCATCAAGATAGTGGCCAATTGCTGATTGAATAACTCCTGATGATCAGCAGCCATATTCATGCAGATCTCTCCTCAATAATTTTCAGGTTCATGTCCTCCCTCCCACTGTGGGGAAACGCAATATGGACAATTTGACATGAATGTTAAAGCTGGTATCTGGTGACGCCATCATGACCCTCGCTTCTGTGACCTTCTGTCTTGGACACCAGCGTCTCAGGGGACACTGCACAGACCAAAGCTGCATGTACTACATATCCGCCAATGCTGGCATCTGACATATGTCAGCCTCACAATGCCATCCCAGCAGATCTCCGACCTTCTGACATTACACTTCTGAACTTCAATGCTGCAGCTCAGGGTGCACTGACCGCTCTTATTGCAATGCTTCTGCACGGACACTGTGCTCAGGGACACACCCAGGTCATGGCCTGTCCCTCTGGGCTGCTCACTCTGTGTTTGTATACATTCAAAGCTGCTGCAAGGTCACTGTGCTCAGGGACACACTCCCACATCACGGACTGTCCCTCTGGGCTGCTCACTCCGTGTTTGTACACATTCACTTTGAGCTGACTTGAATGCTCACATAATTATTGCCTTACCTCACCCTGCCTTTAGCAGTGTTACCCCTCAGCTAGAGTTACCAGGTTCACCCGCCTGCTGCATTGTCTTGGTGTTCAGTGCAAACACAAACCCAGGAAGTTTGGTATCATTGTCCACAGTCAGTCACGGTGCCTAGCACAGTGAGTCAGGCGGAGTCTCAGATCCCAGTCCGGGAGCTTGGACACGGTCAGTCAGTCTCTCGTGGTTGTCAGGGTCAGGATCCTTCCCCTGTAAGGGGAGGGGATGGTGGTGAGGAGCTGAATGTTGGTAGACTTGGGGGAAGGTATCGGTTCCTTGATTAGCAAGTTTGCAGATGACACTAAGATTGGTGGAGTAGCAGACAGTGAAGGAGAATGTCAGATAATACAGCAGAATATAGATAGATTGGAGAGGCAGGCAGAGAAATGGCAGATGGAGTTCAATCCGGGCAAATGCGAGGTGATGCATTTTGGAAGGTCCAATTCAAAAGTGAACTATACAGTAAATGGGAAGGTCCTGGGAAAATTAAGATCTGGGTATTCAGCTCCATTGTTCCTTGAAGGTGGTAACACAGGTCAGTAAAGTGGTCAAGGCAGCATACGGCATGCTTTCCTTCATTGGACGTGGTATTGAGTACAAGAGTTGGCAGGTCATGTTACAGTAGTGTAGGACTTTGGTTTGGAATATTACGTACAGTTCTGGTCCCCACATTACCAAAATGATGTGCATGTTTTGGAGAGGGTGCAGTGGAGGTTCGCCAGGATATTGCCTGGTATAGAGGGCACTAGCAATGAGGAGAGATTGAATAGATTCCGATTATTTTCATTAGAAAGATGAAGTTTGACTGGGGACCTGATTGCGGTCTGCAAAATCATGGGATGTACAGACAAGGTGGATTGCAAGAAGCATTTTTCCCCCAGAGTGTGGGGCTCAATTACTAGGCGTCACGAGTTCACAGTGACAGGGGAAAGGTTTAGAGCAGATATGCGTGGAAAGAACTTTACGCAGAAAGTGATGGCGGCTTGGAACATTTTGCCAGGAGATGGTGCAGGCAGGAATTATAACGTCAGTTAAGGTGTATTCAGACAGATATATGAATGGCTAGGGACCAAAGTGGCACAGATCCTCACCAAATAGGCTACGGAGTTGGCGACAGGTTTAGACTGGAGGACCAAACAGAGATATGGAGGGTAGTTGTGGTTGAAGGTGTTTGTAGATAGGAAGTTTTACTTCGGCAGATTATTTAGATATGAAGTATGTGGAGACTGACAAATTATCTAGAAGGGCAGTAATTTTGATTGGAGACAGGTTTACAGATAAGAAAGCATTAGTAGCCTCCTCCAGTTTGGTCAAAGGGGAAAGGGTTGTAGGGGAGGGTGAGTTTACACAGGTAGGGGCGTCAGAGGTGGAGAAGGTTATGGAGAGGAGTAAATGGATGGAGATACAGGAGGGTCTTACATTGAAAGGGTGGGTGTTAGCGATGGGATGATGTTACACAGCGAATGAGTCTTGCCAGAACTGGATCGGGAGAATCACAGGCTTTCAGTGGGTTCTACAGATCGGGAGTGCTGCAGGGACCTGTGAGGATTGATGTGTCTCCACCGAGTCTTTAGGACTGGAAGAGGTAATGTGTACCATCTTCTTTTTCTTGAACAGAGCCTCTATATCTCTCAACAGCCAGGGATCCCTCAACCTGCCAGCTTTTCCCTTCACTCTAACAGGGACATATTGGATTCTTGAGATCACATTTTTAAAAGCTTCCCATTTGTCAGTCATTCCCTTTCCTTCAAACACACTCACCCAATGGATGGGAGCATGATGTGGAGGAGCTGGTGTTGGACTGGGATGGACAACGTTAAAAATCACACAACACCAGCTTACAGTCCAGCTGGTGCTTTGAATTAAATTGGTTCGACTATAATCTGGTATTGTGTGATTTTTAATTCACCCAATCGACCTATGCTCGATCCTGCCAAATCGCCCTAAAATTCGCCCTGCTCCAGATTAAGACCTTAATCTGTGGTCCTGCCTGATCTTTTTTCCATAACTATGTTAAAACGAGGACAGTTGTGGTCATTGGACCCAAAGTGCTCTCCGACTGACACTTCAGTCACTTGCCTGACCTCTTTTTTCTGAGAGGAGGTCTCGTTTTCAGCTGTCTGCGTAGAGTGGGGCCCACTCCATATTGATCTAGGAAGCCTTCTTGGACACATTTGACAAATTCCACCCAATACAGGACTTTTACACTCTAGGTGGTCCAGTCAATCCAGGGGAAGTTAAAATCTCCAACCAATATTATTCAATTATTTCTATAGGTACCCGCAATCTCTCTTCACATTTGCTTCTCTCGTACCCACTGGCTATTTGGGGATCTGAACACAATCCCAGCAGACTAACCATCCCCTTTTTGTTTCTAACTTCTAACCATATGACCTCATTTGATCACCCGAAAGAATATCCTCTCTAAGCACTGTTGTTATGTCCTCCCTTATCAATAAGGCAGCTGCCCCTCCTAACTTACTTGTCCTTCTGTCACGCCTGTAACTTCTGTATCCTGGAACACTGAGCTGCCAGTCCTGCCCTTCTCTCAGCCATGTTTCTGTTATGGCTATAATATCCCAGTCCCCAGAGCCAATCCATGCTCTGAGCTCGTCTGCCTTACCTGTCAGGCCTCGTGTGTTGAAATAAATGTCCTTTGAACTAGAAGTCTTTTCCCTCCCTATACAGTGCCCCGGATATCCTGGATAGAAATCTTGCTCTCGGTGGCTGATGTATTTTCCCCTGACTGGTCGATGGTACCTCTCGTACTCAGTGTCCAAACCCCTGCCAAACTAGTTCAAACCATCCAGAGTAAGACAAGCAAATCTCCACCCTGGGAGACTGTTCCCCTTCTGGTTCAAGTCAAACCCGCCCCCCCCACCCCTTGTTCAGGTTACCTCTACCCCAGAAGTGATCTCAATGATCCAAGAACTGAAAACTCTACCCCTCCACCAGCTCCTCAGCCACAACTCCATCTGGCTTATCGTTCTATTTCTATCCTCACTGGCACGTGGCACTGGGAGTATTCCACTTGAGGCCCTGCTTTTTAACTCTTCCATCGCCTTGACTAATTATATCACGTGCACTGATGTGCACAATGACCTCTGGGTATTACGCCTGTCACTTCAAAATGTTCAGTAACTGCTCAGAGACACCCTTGACCCTGGTACCCGAGATACAGCACACCATTCTGGGGTCTCTTCTGCAGCCACACAGCCTCCTGTCTGTCCCCCTCACAACTGAGTCTCCTATCAGTATCACTATCATTAGAGAGGATCTGGCAAACCGAGACTGGGAGGACAATCTGCAGTTGGTTCTACATTTGGACAATGAGAGTATGTTAAAGTGATACAGTGAGAATTCATGGCCAGTGTGGTCCTGACAAGGGAATAGTAAGGCAGCAAGTCCAGCGAATACTGGTTCAGCGAAATGGTGAGTTTGATAAAGAAAATACAGTGCAATGACCTCAGGTGAAGCCATTCAAAAGTATAGAATATGCAAGGGGGCTCCTTAAAAATGAAGGATTAACAATGGTCATTAAACATCCTTGGTAGATAATGTTAAGGAAAAGCCACAAGGTATTTTAGCAGTATAGTTAGAATAAGATAATACTGGGGAAAGTGTGGGGCCTGTTAGAAACCAAAGGCACAATCTGTGCATGGAGCCAGAGGAAGTAGCTGAGGTCTTCAATGAATACTTCCCATCTGTATTCATACAGGAGAAAGGCATTATAGCCGGAGATTTCAGTTGGGATGATGAGATTCTCAAACTTTTAAGATCAGTAAGGAGGAGGTATTAAATGTTTTCACAGGTTTAAAGGTGGAGAAATCACCAGTGCCCAATGGAATGTATCCCAGGCTGCTATGGGAGGTAAGGGAGGAGATTGATAGGGCCCTGGCGGATATATTTAATACTTTGCTGCCCACAGGTAAAGTGCTGAATGACGGTAGGATCGATAATGTGGTTCCTTTGTTCAAGAAGGGCAGCAGGGATAGGCCAAGTAATTACAGAGCAGATAATCTGACAGCAGGGGGAGAAAAATTATTGGGAACAATTCTGTGGGACATGATGGATCAACATTTGGAAAGGCAGAGATCGATTAGGGATACTCATAATAGATTTGGTAGAGTAAGATCCTTTCCCAAATTCAGCTGATATTTTTATTTGAAATTACGATTGAGGATTTTGATGAGGGCTGTGCAGATGATGTGGGTTACATGGAGTTCATGACATCGTTTGACGAGGTCCCACATAGAAGGCTGGTCCAACAGACCAATGGGATCCAAGGCAATTTGGCAAACAGGATCCACAACTGGTGGAGGGCCGTTTTTACGATTGAAATTCTTTCACCAACGGGTGTACCACAGGGATCTGTGCGGGAGCCATTGCTGTTTATTATGTACATTAATAACTCTGACGTGAAAGCAGAAGGTTTCATAAGCAGGTTTGCAAATGACATGAAAGGTGAGGGGGTTGTCCATAATGAGGTGGATGGCGCCAGGCTGCAGTCTGAAGGTAGAGGCTGGGACTGAAATTCAAGACAGGAACTTAAGTAGAAACATCAGGAAAGAGCACAGCAGACATTGGGGGAAAACTGATTGATTAAAGTGCATTTATTTCAAAATAAAAGGCCTAACAATTAAGGATCATGAAGTCGGCGCATGGATGAGGATGAGACCATGGGACTGGAATACCATAGATATGGCAGAAACACAGCAAAGAGTGGGACAGGACTGGGAGCTAAATGTTCCAGGGTACAGATTCCATAGGGTGGATAGAACAGGAGGTGAAAGAGAAGGGAGTGGAGTTTCGATCAGTGAAATATCACTGCAGCACTTAGAGAGGATATTCCTGGGGAACGCCCATAGAAGCTATAATAGTGCAATTAAGAAATGGGAATGTGTCATCAATTTGATATGGCTGTACTACAGGCCCGCAACAGTCAGCGAGATTTTGAGCAGCAAATATGTCAGGAGATTTCAGATATCTATAAGAATGATAGGGTTAGAATGGTCAGGGATTTTAACTTGCCAAACCCAGTCTGGGACTGCCAGAGTGCTCAGAGCTTGAATGAGTGGAATTTGTTAGACATGCACAAGAAAAATGTCTCAGTCAGAATGTAAATGGTTGGACTGCAGGAAGGGGTCAAACCTGACCTACCCTTGCGGGACAAGGTAGGGAAAGGGACTGAAGCATTAGCGAGGCAACACTTTGGCAAAGTGAGCACAATTGTATTAGTTTGAAAATAGTGATGGAAAAGCACAATCCTAGTCAACAAGTTATAGAGCTGAAAATGTGTTGCTGGAAAAGTGCAGCAGGTCAGGCAGCATCCAAGCAGCAGGAGAATCGATGTTTCAGGCATGAGGCCTTCTTCATGATTCCAGAAGAAGGGCTCATGCCCAAAACGTCAATTCTCCTGCTCCTTGGATGCTGCCTGACCTGCTGCGCATTTCCAGCAACACATTTTCAGCTCTGATGTCCAGCATCTGCAATCCTCACTTTCTCCAAAAATTAAAGATCAAATTTCGTCTGCCGCAATCCAGAAGATATTAATGAAGAGCTTTTGGTAATTGATTGTGGAGGCTATTTGCAGGTAAAGGGACGTCAGGCAGGTGGGAAGCTTTCAAAAGAGCGATAAAATGAGAGTTCAGGGACACCATATTTCTGTTAGTGTGAAGGACAATGCTGACACAAGTGGAAGTGACACTGGATGACTAGGGGAACTGAGGCTCTGGTCAGCAAAAAGTGGGCATGTGTCACATATAGGCAGCTGGATTCAGGGAACCCATTGAAGAACATAGCGGGTGGAGTAATTCACTTAGAATGGAAATCAGGAGGGCACAAAGGGGAACACAAAAATCATTGGCAGATCAGGCTGTGGAAAACCCGAAGAGATTCTTCAAGTATATTCTTCAGAAGATCAACTAGGGGGAAGAATATGGATCCTTGACGATGAATGAGGCCATCCAAGTGTGGAAACACAGAAGATGGGTGAGATCCTGAACAAAAATTTCACGTTTGAACTTAACTTTGAGAAATACTGGGGAAGTCAGGGAAAAAGGAACAGTGACGTCATCAAAAGACTCCACTTAACAGAACAGGAGGTACTGAAGGTTCTAAAATGCATATACGTTGGACAAATCCTTGGGAACTAATCAAGTATATCCCAGGATATTGGGGGAAGCTCAGGATGAAATTGTCGTGTCCCATAAAAAAGATATTTCTATCACTGATAGCCATGGGTGATGAGCTGGAAGCCTGGAGGGTGGCTAAGGTTGTGCCAGTGTTTCGGAAA
Source organism: Hemiscyllium ocellatum (assembly GCF_020745735.1). Classification (NCBI taxonomy): domain Eukaryota; kingdom Metazoa; phylum Chordata; class Chondrichthyes; order Orectolobiformes; family Hemiscylliidae; genus Hemiscyllium; species Hemiscyllium ocellatum. Next base: position 464,996 of record NW_026867475.1, read on the forward strand.
GGCTGCAAGGGAAAGTCAGGGACATCAACACCAGCTACTTTGATGCCAGCGATGCAGACGTTGTTGGAAGTGATTCTGCAGGACAGGAGTTACATGCATTTACAACGGCAAGGATTGATTAGGGGATAATCAGCACAGCTTTGGAACGCTGCATAGAATTCTGATCATCCTGATCTGGGAAGCATTTCCTGAAACTGCAAATGGAGCAAAGATTGACGAAGATGTTACTGATACTGGAGGGTTTGACAGAAACGGAGAGGCTGGATAAGCTGGAAAGCAACATGGGGAATGAGATAGATTGGCAGATAAGTTTAAGTAGAATGCGAAGAATGTTCTACAGCACATAAGTACAAAAAAAGCAACTGGAGAGACACTAGGGCTCCTCAATGATCAGTGAGGCCATCCAAGTGTCCAACCACAGGAAGTGGGAGAGAGCCAAAATGAGCGTTTCTTGTCAGAACGTACTGTGAAAAAAGACTAGGAAAAAAAGGAAAAGAAACAGTGATGGCTTGTAAAGAGTCCCCATTACAGAAGAGGTGGTGCTGGCGGTCTTAGAACACAAAGGTAGAGAAAGCCCTAGGTCCTGAACAAGTATATCCTAAAATATTGTGGCAAAGTAGTAGCAGGGACACGAGCAGAAATATTTATATCATTGTACTTCACATTTCCACTGGGCGAAGGTGGCTGGGTAGTGACAGTATAAAGGTTTATAAAACCATGAGGGGTACAGGTAACCAACATCTTTACCCCAGGGTAGTGGAGTCCATAACGAGATGGGATTGAACTGCAGAAGGATAAGGTGTTAGCAATTCTGGGAAGTGAAAAAAAAAGGTCCCCTGGGCAATTTGGGATTTATTCTTGGCTTCTCTTGGAGGCCAGTAAGGAGATTGCTGAGCCTTTGGCTTTGATATGTATGTCCTCAGTGCCTACGGGAATAGTGTCAGAAGGCTGGACGACAGCAAATGTTGTCCCCTTGACCAAGAAGGGGAATAGAAACTCCCCTGGGTAATTATAGAGCTGTGAGCCTTACTTTGGTTCTGGGCAAAGTGTTGGAAAGGCTTGGAAAGGCTAGAATTTATAATCATCTGGAGATGAATACGTTGATGAGGGATAGTCAGCACGGTTTTGTGAAGGGTAACTCATGCCTCACAAACCTTGTTGACTTCTTTGAGTTGACCAAACAGGTGGATGTGGGTAAAGCAGAACTTGATAGTGCAGATGAGCAGAGAGAACACTGTGTCCATGTACATAGATCACTGAAATTTGCCACCTAGTTTGATAGGGTTGTTATGAAGGCATTCACCATGTGAGATTTTATTGGTACAGGGATTGAGTTTCGGAACCATGAGATAATGCTGCAGCTGTACAAAACTCTGGTGCGGCCGCATTTGGAGTGTTGCCTATGGTCCAGGTCACCGCATTAGAAGAAGGATGTTAAAATATTTGGAAAGGGTTCTGAGGAGTTTTACTACGATATTGCTGGTACGGAGGGAAGGTGTCATGAGGAAGGCTGAGGGACTTGAATCTGTTTGTGTTTGAGAGAAGAGTTTAAGGCCAATTAATTGAGACATATAAGATAATCAGAGTGTTGCATGGGTTGGTCAGTGAGAGCCTTTTCCCTCGGATGGCGATGCCTAGCACGAGGGCAAATAGCTTTAAATTGAAGTAGTAATAAATATTAATATTAATTAATAGATTTGGGACAGATGCCAGAGGTAGGTTCTTTACTCAGAATAGTCAGGGCATGGAATGCATTGCCTGCAACAGTGGTAGACTCGCCAACTTTAAGGGCATTTAACTGGTCATTGGATAGACATATGGATGAGAATGGAATAAAGAAGGTTAGATGGGCTTCAGATTGTTTCCACAGGTTGTCGCAACATTGAGGGCCGAAGGGCCTATACTGCACTGTCATGTTCTATGTTCTGTTTTCTGGAGGGCATAAGTAGGAGATGGGAGAGGAAAAAAACTTAAAAGGATTAGGGGGAGAAGATTTTCCACACAGAATATGGTGCAGGTATGGAATAAGTTTCGAGTGGAAGTGGTAGAGAAAAGTAAAATAACAACATGTAAAAGACATTTGTCCAGGTACATGGAGAGGAGAAGGCTTGAAGGGATTTGTGTTAAGTGCAGGGTAACGGGACTCGTTCAGGGATTCTGGTCAGCATGTACCAGTTGGATCAAAGGAACCGTTTCCGTGCTGCATGTTATTGGAGGAGGAGACTACTGAGATAAGGCACGTAATAGACACTGAAGCAAGTTATATTAATAGTGATGGTAGTCTGGAATGCACCATAATTCAAGTATGTGGAGGGAGGAGAGGGAAGGGAGGAGGTTACCGGGACTGTAACTGTTGTAGGAGTTACAAATTATTGAAGACACTAGTCACCAAGACATACCATAGATAGAGTGTTGCAAATAGTGAGTCTTAGCACAACAGAACTTACTACAGGGATGTTGATTGAGCCTGGGGTGTGTCTATACTGTGCTCCCCCTCCAGCACTGTATCTATGTCATGTTTTGTTAGCCGATGTTTGGAGCTCTGTCCTTGCTCTCTGCTCTGTTCACTGTGAGTGATCTTACCTCACTGCGGGATTTATTGAAGACTCCAAATCTCCCTTCCATTTGTCTCCCTGGCTGATCAACCATCTTCAATGTGGCGATGGACGAGACACCCAGCAGATGGGAAGTCTATTTGAGTCAGGCCCGTCCTAATACCTACAGGAGTCAGAGGAATTTCCAGTATGGGAAATTAGACTGATCCCGTGAGTGATGCACATGGAGAATGTCAACAAGTCCAACAGAGATCTGAAAAACCCTGTCTCCATCCCTGGCCTTTGCTTCTGCGTCTCTTTGGAGTGAAGACTTCAATTGGCTCAGGTTCCGAAGTAGCTGCAAGAGTGAGAGACGCTGACAGAGGCAGCAATTAGACCCACACAGTGAGGGATACCACATGGAGAGAGACTGAGTGATATCACCAGAGGGCAGGATGATTTCATAACGAAACAATCATGTAGGAAGAACAGGTTTAGGTTCCTGATGCCCTGGTATCAGTGCACAGGAATGAGCAACCTTTGAGCAGGTGAAGTGATGGCCTCGTATTATTGCGAGAGCATGTATCCAAAAGCTCACCCAATGTTCAGTAGAGGCAAGTTTCAATCTCACCATCAGAAATGGTGGAATTTGCAATCATCATTTTTTTTTTAACTTGCAATTAACAATCCATGAATAAGTACGAAATCATTGCTGATGTCCAAAACAATGTTTGTTCATCAAAAATACAATAGGGGACATCTGCCATCCTCACGTGGTCTGTACGACATCCCCACAGCAAAGTGTTTGCCTCTGAAATGGCTGAACAAGTTACTCAGCTCAAGGTCAGCTAGGGCTGGGCAGGAAAGGCTGGTCAGTCAGAGACACCCCATCCCATACCTGAGTTTAAAAATAAACCATTCGGATGGTCCCACTGGAAGTGTGCTGGGACCAGTGTCCTGGCCAATCACGTTGGTTGGTTGAGGGACAGGGCTTCAAACAGACAGAGAGGATGCAGGGACAGGGCTCAGGTGAAAGGCGATTTCCAAATCCAAATAGAAAAGGTGAAGCTTTGGGACAGCATGGGGAAGTGGCTGAAGACAAGCAGAAAGGAACAGGATGGGACCAAGTTGAACTAAAACTGTACGTCAGCGAATCAATTTGTGACAGGAAATTGTAGGAAACAGTAGATTATGTTTTATTTTGGAATGGACAATGTCTCTGCCATAAGGTAGATGGATTTGTGACTCAGAGATAGAAAAGAATTTGACACCAGGGTGACGTGTTTACAGGGTGAAAAAAGGTGGACATAAATATTCAATGGATCACAACCTTGTGGAAACTCAGGCAAAGTGGACAACGCTAACAATAATTGATAACAAAGGCATTACAGAGAAAGCATTTGGCATCAGACCATGAAGTAGAGTTAGTTTGAATGTAAATTCTGGCTCCTACTTGCCAAGGACACAAGCAGCTGAACAGTTTTAGACCACTGAAGAACATTTCATTGCTCATCACTGCATTACACAGGAACTCATTGGAAATTTTAATAATGACAATTCAGTGAAAATTCAAAATTCGTGTGATCTTGACAATCACACTGACAAAAGTGATATTGGAAGGGAAGTTCGGAGATTTTTTTCAGCGTTTCTTTAAATAACACATTGTGCAATTGGCCAGGGATGTAAAAATGTCAGATCGACCGTTGTGCGATGAAACTTAGTGAATGAGTAATGTCACCTGGAGAGATCCTCTGGGAAATTGTGATAAAGTGCATTTTAATGAAATATAAAATTTTAATGTGAATCACAGAAATGACAAGCTACATCAAAAAACAAAAATTGCCAATTTCTTGAGTTTGAGAGGAGAACTGACCAAGCTAAACAATCTAAACAGACTGAAACATGTGTGTGCGTAAATGAACAGTGGCAAACATTTGAAGGAACAGTGTAAATCACTCAACAAAAGGATATTCCATTGAAACAGACAAAAGCTCAACAAGAAACTCAAGCCTGCCCCTCACTCAGGACAAAATGGATCACATTAAATTATGAGGCTGAGAAGATCACCCAAAAAGTACTTAAAATCCTGAAGTGCGTGAGTACATTAGGAGTAAGTGTTGAAGGGGTTGCAAAGGGTTTGTTCGCAGGAGGAGGGCAGTTGGAAGAGGAATCCCTGTGAGGATATAAGGTCACAATAGGAACAGGGAGAGGTGAAGGTGCTGGAGGTGGTGAGAGTGTTACAGAGAGTGGTCGGGGCCTGAAGTGTGTTTCAAACTAAGTACAGATTTTTGCAGCTGGAGTTGTTTGCAGAGGTAGAGAGGGACATATGTATTTTTATTTATTCATTTATGGGATGTGGGTGTCACTGCTTGGACTCGCATTCTTTGACACTACTTTGACCCAGAGGGCAGCTCAGAGTCAGCCCTCTTGCGGTATGTCTGAAGTCAAATGTCGGCCAGATCAGGTGAGAATATCTGTTGTCCTTACCGAAAGCAGGGAGGTCAACCTGATGAGTTTTTCCTACTGATCAGCAATGCACTTATGGTGGCCTGACCAATGTCCTGTACAGATACAACATGACATCCCAACTCCTACTCTCAATGTCCTGCCATTGCAATAAAAATCATGGTTATGTAAAATCCACCAGTGCTTAAACCTTCCCCAACTCAGTAACCTCTTGCAGTCCTAACAAAACACCTAAACTGTGAAACCTTTCATTTCGCTACAATCCTCTCTCCCTCCCTCCTCAAATGCGTTCATCACCATGTAACCTCCCAATTACTGAATCCTCCTTTTGGCACCGCAACATTCCGAATGTCTGCAAAATCCTCGTGTCCTGATATCCCTCCCTTTCTCTGAAACCCCCACCACCCTCCAGTGCCATTTTGGGGAACATGGCAGAGGAGGGAAGATTTGTAGAGTCCGGGCCATGTTACGAAGGGAGAATCCTGGGCATTAGAGATTTAGTCTTATGTCTGTGAAGTGCAGATTACTTGAAAGGACTCTGACAGACAGGATTTATGACTACTTGGAAAACCATAGTTAAATTTGAGACAGTCAGCACGGGTTTGTGAGGGGCAGGTCATGCCTCACAAACCTTATTGAATTCTTTGAAGATATGGCAGAATATGTTGAAGATCATTCAGAAAATAAGGAGGCATGGGATACAGGGAAATCTGTCGGTCTGGATATAGGATTGGATGGCCCAGAGAAGACAGGGTATGGCAGCAGATGGACAGTATTGAGCCTCGAGCTCAGTGACCAGAGGTGTTCTGTAACAGTCGGCTTTGGGAACCTGCTCTCTGTGATTTTTATGAAAGATTTGGATGTGGATGTTGGAGAGTGGGTTAATAAGGTTGCCAGTCACACGAAGGTTGGTGGAGAGGTGGGTAATGTGGAGGGCTGTTGTAGGTTGCAATGGGTCATTGACAGGAGGCAGAGCTGGGCTGGAAATGGCAAATGGAGTTCAAGCTGGAAAAGTGTGAAGTGATTCATTCTGGAAGGTAGAATTTGAATACAGAATACAGGGTGAACGGCAGAATGCTTGGCTGTGTGAAGGAACAGAGAGACCATGGGGTCTGTGTCCATAGATCCCTCAAAGTTACCTCGCAGGTTGATAGAGTTGTAAAAAAGGCATATGTTGTGTTGGCTTTTCTGAGCAAGGGGATTGATTTTAAGAATAGTGTGGATTTACTGCGTCTTTATAGCGTCCTGCTGATACCACACTTGGAATATTGTGTTCACTTCTGGTCCCCTCTTTACAGGACGGATGTGCAAGTTTTAGAGACCGCACACAGGATATTTACCAGGATGCTGCCTGGAACGGAGTGCATTTCTTCTGAAGAAAGGTTGAGGGAACTAAGGCTTTTCTCATTGGAGTGAAGAAAGGGGTGGGACAAGGTGGTAGAGGTGAAGAAGATGATGAGAGATACAGAGAGGGTGAGTAGTCAGAGATTATTGCATAAATGGCTATTGCAAGGGTTTCAATTTTAAGGTAAATGGAGGATGGATAAAAGGATAGAGAATGGTAGGTGGTTAGAATACACTGACTATGATGGTAGTAAAATTAGATACTTTCGGGTCATTTAATAGACTCTTGGATAAGCACATGGATGATAGTAAAATGAAGAGTATGGAAGTTAATTTGGTCTTACATTCGGATAAAAGGTTGGCATGGCATCATGGCCGCAGTTTCTTGTGCTGTACTGTTCTGTGTTCTACGTTCCATATGGTGAATATGGAATAAGCTCAAATCAGTGTAAAAGGATATGGCATTCAGGAGAAGCTATTCAACTGGATACGAAATTGGCTTGATGATTGGAGACAGAGGGTGATGGGAGACATGTTGTTTTTCTGACTGGAGTCATGTGACCAGTGGTGTAGTGGGTTCACTGTTGTTTGTCATTTGGATAAACGGTTTGTATGGGAATATTGGTTTCCTGGTAAGTAAGCTTCTTGGGTGACACTGACCTTCGTGGGAAATTGGACTGTGGAGATGGTTATCTGTGATACAACAGGATGAACAGTACTGCTGGGATATTGGGCTGAAGAATAGCAGATGTAGTTTAATTAGATAAACGTGAAGTGTTCCATTTTGGTGAAACAAACCAGCGTGGGAAATGTACAGTTAATGTTCGGGTCCTGGGTGGTGTTGTCAGTCAGAGACACGGGGATGCAGGTACACAGTTCTTTGAAAGTTGCATCACAGGCAGGATGGCTGGTGAAGCGAGCGTTTGGGACAGTTACCTTCATTGGGCAGGGCATTGAGAATAGGAGTTGGGATGTCATGTTGTATCTGTACAGGACATTGGTCAGGCCACCATAAGTGCATTGCTGATCAGTAGGAAAAACTCATCAGGTTGACCTCCCTGCTTTCGGTAAGGACAACAGATATTCTCACCTGATCTGGCCGACATTTGACTTCAGACATACCGCAAGAGGGCTGACTCTGAGCTGCCCTCTGGGTAACTAAGAGTAGTGTCAAAGAATGCTAGTCCAAGCAGTGACACCCACATCCCATAAATGAATAAATAAAAATACATATGTCCCTCTCTACCTCTGCAAACAACTCCAGCTGCAAAGATCTGTACTTAGTTTGAAACACACTTCAGGCCCCGACCACTCTCTGTAACACTCTCACCACCTCCAGCACCTTCACCTCTCCCTGTTCCTATTGTGACCTTATATCCTCACAGGGATTCCTCTTCCAACTGCCCTCCTCCTGCGAACAAACCCTTTGCAACCCCTTCAACACTTACTCCTAATGTACTCACGCACTTCAGGATTTTAAGTACTTTTTGGGTGATCTTCTCAGCCTCATAATTTAATGTGATCCATTTTGTCCTGAGTGAGGGGCAGGCTTGAGTTTCTTGTTGAGCTTTTGTCTGTTTCAATGGAATATCCTTTTGTTGAGTGATTTACACTGTTCCTTCAAATGTTTGCCACTGTTCATTTACGCACACACATGTTTCAGTCTGTTTAGATTGTTTAGCTTGGTCAGTTCTCCTCTCAAACTCAAGAAATTGGCAATTTTTGTTTTTTGATGTAGCTTGTCATTTCTGTGATTCCCATTAAAATTTTATATTTCATTAAAATGCACTTTATCACAATTTCCCAGAGGATCTCTCCAGGTGACATTACTCATTCACTAAGTTTCATCGCACAACGGTCGATCTGACATTTTTACATCCCTGGCCAATTGCACAATGTGTTATTTAAAGAAACGCTGAAAAAAATCTCCGAACTTCCCTTCCAATATCACTTTTGTCAGTGTGATTGTCAAGATCACACGAATTTTGAATTTTCACTGAATTGTCATTATTAAAATTTCCAATGAGTTCCTGTGTAATGCAGTGATGAGCAATGAAATGTTCTTCAGTGGTCGAAAACTGTTCTGCTGCTTGTGTCCTTGGCAAGTAGGAGCCAGAATTTACATTCAAACTAACTCTACTTCATGGTCTGATGCCAAATGCTTTCTCTGTAATGCCTTTGTTATCAATTATTGTTAGCGTTGTCCACTTTGCCTGAGTTTCCACAAGGTTGTGATCCATTGAATATTTATGTCCACCTTTTTTCACCCTGTAACCACGTCACCCTGGTGTCAAATTCTTTTCTATCTCTGAGTCACAAATTCATCTACCTTATGGCAGAGACATTGTCCATTCCAAAATAAAACATAATCTACTGTTTCCTACAATTTCCTGTCACAAATTGATTCGCTGACGTACAGTTTTAGTTCAACTTGGTCCCATCCTGTTCCTTTCTGCTTGTCTTCAGCCACTTCCCCATGCTGTCCCAAAGCTTCACCTTTTCTATTTGGATTTGGAAATCGCCTTTCACCTGAGCCCTGTCCCTGCATCCTCTCTGTCTGTTTGAAGCCCTGTCCCTCAACCAACCAACGTGATTGGCCAGGACACTGGTCCCAGCACACTTCCAGTGGGACCATCCGAATGGTTTATTTTTAAACTCAGGTATGGGATGGGGTGTCTCTGACTGACCAGCCTTTCCTGCCCAGCCCTAGCTGACCTTGAGCTGAGTAACTTGTTCAGCCATTTCAGAGGCAAACACTTTGCTGTGGGGATGTCGTACAGACCACGTGAGGATGGCAGATGTCCCCTATTGTATTTTTGATGAACAAACATTGTTTTGGACATCAGCAATGATTTCGTATTTATTTATGGATTGTTAATTGCAAGTTAAAAAAAAAATGATGATTGCAAATTCCACCATTTCTGATGGTGAGATTGAAACTTGCCTCTACTGAACATTGGGTGAGCTTTAGGATACATGCTCTCGCAATAATACGAGGCCATCACTTCACCTGCTCAAAGGTTGCTCATTCCTGTGCACTGATACCAGGGCATCAGGAACCTAAACCTGTTCTTCCTACATGATTGTTTCGTTATGAAATCATCCTGCCCTCTGGTGATATCACTCAGTCTCTCTCCATGTGGTATCCCTCACTGTGTGGGTCTAATTGCTGCCTCTGTCAGCGTCTCTCACTCTTGCAGCTACTTCGGAAACCTGAGCCAATTGAAGTCTTCACTCCAAAGAGACGCAGAAGCAAAGGCCAGGGATGGAGACAGGGTTTTTCAGATCTCTGTTGGACTTGTTGACATTCTCCATGTGCATCACTCACGGGATCAGTCTAATTTCCCATACTGGAAATTCCTCTGACTCCTGTAGGTATTAGGACGGGCCAGACTCAAATAGACTTCCCATCTGCTGGGTGTCTCGTCCATCGCCACATTGAAGATGGTTGATCAGCCAGGGAGACAAATGGAAGGGAGATTTGGAGTCTTCAATAAATCCCGCAGTGAGGTAAGATCACTCACAGTGAACAGAGCAGAGAGCAAGGACAGAGCTCCAAACATCGGCTAACAAAACATGACATAGATACAGTGCTGGAGGGGGAGCACAGTATAGACACACCCCAGGCTCAATCAACATCCCTGTAGTAAGTTCTGTTGTGCTAAGACTCACTACTCTGCAACACTCTATCTATGGTATGTCTTGGTGACTAGTGTCTTCAATAATTTGTAACTCCTACAACAGTTACAGTCCCGGTAACCTCCTCCCTTCCCTCTCCTCCCTCCACATACTTGAATTATGGTGCATTCCAGACTACCATCACTATTAATATAACTTGCTTCAGTGTCTATTACGTGCCTTATCTCAGTAGTCTCCTCCTCCAATAACATGCAGCACGGAAACGGTTCCTTTGATCCAACTGGTACATGCTGACCAGAATCCCTGAACGAGTCCCGTTACCCTGCACTTAACACAAATCCCTTCAAGCCTTCTCCTCTCCATGTACCTGGACAAATGTCTTTTACATGTTGTTATTTTACTTTTCTCTACCACTTCCACTCGAAACTTATTCCATACCTGCACCATATTCTGTGTGGAAAATCTTCTCCCCCTAATCCTTTTAAGTTTTTTTCCTCTCCCATCTCCTACTTATGCCCTCCAGAAAACAGAACATAGAACATGACAGTGCAGTATAGGCCCTTCGGCCCTCAATGTTGCGACAACCTGTGGAAACAATCTGAAGCCCATCTAACCTTCTTTATTCCATTCTCATCCATATGTCTATCCAATGACCAGTTAAATGCCCTTAAAGTTGGCGAGTCTACCACTGTTGCAGGCAATGCATTCCATGCCCTGACTATTCTGAGTAAAGAACCTACCTCTGGCATCTGTCCCATATCTATTAATTAATATTAATATTTATTACTACTTCAATTTAAAGCTATTTGCCCTCGTGCTAGGCATCACCATCCGAGGGAAAAGGCTCTCACTGACCAACCCATGCAACACTCTGATTATCTTATATGTCTCAATTAATTGGCCTTAAACTCTTCTCTCAAACACAAACAGATTCAAGTCCCTCAGCCTTCCTCATGACACCTTCCCTCCGTACCAGCAATATCGTAGTAAAACACCTCGGAACCCTTTCCAAATATTTTAACATCCTTCTTCTAATGCGGTGACCTGGACCATAGGCAACACTCCAAATGCGGCCGCACCAGAGTTTTGTACAGCTGCAGCATTATCACATGGTTCCGAAACTCAATCCCTGTACCAATAAAAGCTCACATGGTGAATGCCTTCTTAACAACCCTTTCAAACTAGGTGGCAAATTTCAGTGATCTATGTACATGGACACAGTGTTCTCTCTGCTCATCTGCACTATCAAGTTCTGCTTTACCCACATCCACCTGTTTGGTCAACTCAAAGAAGTCAACAAGGTTTGTGAGGCATGAGTTACCCTTCACAAAACCGTGCTGACTATCCCTCATCAACGTATTCATCTCCAGATGATTATAAATTCTAGCCTTTCCAAGCCTTTCCAACACTTTGCCCAGAACCAAAGTAAGGCTCACAGCTCTATAATTACCCAGGGGAGTTTCTTTTCCCCTTCTTGGTCAAGGGGACAACATTTGCTGACTTCCAGCCTTCTGACACTATTCCTGTAGGCAATGAGGACATACATATCAAAGCCAAAGGCTCAGCAATCTCCTTACTGGCCTCCAAGAGAAGCCAAGAATAAATCCCATCTTGCCCAGGGGACCTTTTTTTTTCACTTCCCAGAATTGCTAACACCTTATCCTTCTGCAGTTCAATCCCATCTCGTTATGGACTCCACTACCCTGGGGTAAAGACGTTGGCTACCTGTACCCCTCATGGTTTTATAAACCTTTATACTGTCACTACCCAGCCACCTTCGCCCAGTGGAAATGTGAAGTACATTGATATAAATATTTCTGCTCGTGTCCCTGCTACTACTTTGCCACAATATTTTAGGATATACTTGTTCAGGACCTAGGGCTTTCTCTACCTTTGTGTTCTAAGACCGCCAGCACCACCTCTTCTGTAATGGGGACTCTTTACAAGCCATCACTGTTTCTTTTCCTTTTTTTCCTAGTCTTTTTTCACAGTACGTTCTGACATGAAACGCTCATTTTGGCTCTCTCCCACTTCCTGTGGTTGGACACTTGGATGGCCTCACTGATCATTGAGGAGCCCTAGTGTCTCTCCAGTTGCTTTTTTTGTACTTATGTGCTGTAGAACATTCTTCGCATTCTACTTAAACTTATCTGCCAATCTATCTCATTCCCCATGTTGCTTTCCAGCTTATCCAGCCTCTCCGTTTCTGTCAAACCCTCCAGTATCAGTAACATCTTCGTCAATCTTTGCTCCATTTGCAGTTTCAGGAAATGCTTCCCAGATCAGGATGATCAGAATTCTATGCAGCGTTCCAAAGCTGTGCTGATTATCCCTAATCAATCCTTGTCGTTGTAAATACATGTAACTCCTGTCCTGCAGAATCACTTCCAACAACGTCTGCATCGCTGACATCAAAGTAGCTGGTGTTGATGTCCCTGACTTTCCCTTGCAGCCTTTCCGAAACACTGGAACAACCTTAGCCACCCTCCAGGCTTCCAGCTCATCACCCATGGCTATCAGTGATAGAAATATCTTTTTTATGGGACACGACAATTTCATCCTGAGCTTCCCCCAATATCCTGGGATATACTTGATTAGTTCCCAAGGATTTGTCCAACGTATATGCATTTTAGAACCTTCAGTACCTCCTGTTCTGTTAAGTGGAGTCTTTTGATGACGTCACTGTTCCTTTTTCCCTGACTTCCCCAGTATTTCTCAAAGTTAAGTTCAAACGTGAAATTTTTGTTCAGGATCTCACCCATCTTCTGTGTTTCCACACTTGGTTGGCCTCATTCATCGTCAAGGAGCCATATTCTTCCCCCTAGTTGATCTTCTGAAGAATATACTTGAAGAATCTCTTCGGGTTTTCCTCAGCCTGATCTGCCAATGATTTTTGTGTTCCCCTTTGTGCCCTCCTGATTTCCATCTTAAGTGAATTACTCCACCCGCTATGTTCTTCAATGGGTTCCCTGAATCCAGCTGCCTATATGTGACACATGCCCACTTTTTGCTGACCAGAGCCTCAGTTCCCCTAGTCATCCAGTGTCACTTCCACTTGTGTCAGCATTGTCCTTCACACTAACAGAAATATGGTGTCCCTGAACTCTCATTTTATCGCTCTTTTGAAAGCTTCCCACCTGCCGGACGTCCCTTTACCTGCAAATAGCCTCCACAATCAATTACCAAAAGCTCTTCATTAATACCTTCTGGATTGCGGCAAGACGAAATTTGATCTTTAATTTTTGGAGAAAGTGAGGATTGCAGATGCTGGACATCAGAGCTGGAAATGTGTTGCTGGAAATGCGCAGCAGGTCAGGCAGCATCCAAGGAGCAGGAGAATTGACGTTTTGGGCATGAGCCCTTCTTCTGGAATCATGAAGAAGGCCTCATGCCTGAAACATCGATTCTCCTGCTGCTTGGATGCTGCCTGACCTGCTGCACTTTTCCAGCAACACATTTTCAGCTCTTTAACTTGTTGACTAGGATTGTGCTTTTCCATCGCTATTTTCAAACTAATACAATTGTGCTCACTTTGCCAAAGTGTTGCCTCGCTAATGCTTCAGTCCCTTTCCCTACCTTGTCCCGCAAGGGTAGGTCAGGTTTGACCCCTTCCTGCAGTCCAACCATTTACATTCTGACTGAGACATGTTTCTTGTGCATGTCTAACAAATTCCACCCATTCAAACTCTGAGCACTCTGGCAGTCCCAGAATGGGTTTGGAAAGTTAAAATCCCTGACCATTCTAACCCTATCATTCTTATAGATATCTGAAATCTCCTGACATATTTGCTGCTCAAAATCTCGCTGACTGTTGCGGGCCTGTAGTACAGCCATATCAAATTGATGACACATTCCCATTTCTTAATTGCACTATTATAGCTTCTATGGGCGTTCCCCAGGAATATCCTCTCTAAGTGCTGCAGTGATATTTCACTGATCGAAACTCCACTCCCTTCTCTTTCACCTCCTGTTCTATCCACCCTATGGAATCTGTACCCTGGAACATTTAGCTCCCAGTCCTGTCCCATTCTCTGCTGTGTTTCTGCCATATCTATGGTATTCCAGTCCCATGGTCTCATCCATGCGCCGACTTCATGATCCTTAATTGTTAGGCCTTTTATTTTGAAATAAATGCACTTTAATCAATCAGTTTTCCCCCAATGTCTGCTGTGCTCTTTCCTGATGTTTCTACTTAAGTTCCTGTCTTGAATTTCAGTCCCAGCCTCTACCTTCAGACTGCAGCCTGGCGCCATCCACCTCATTATGGACAACCCCCTCACCTTTCATGTCATTTGCAAACCTGCTTATGAAACCTTCTGCTTTCACGTCAGAGTTATTAATGTACATAATAAACAGCAACGGCTCCCGCACAGATCCCTGTGGTACACCCGTTGGTGAAAGAATTTTAATCGTAAAAACAGCCCTCCACCAGTTGTGGATCCTGTTTGCCAAATTGCCTTGGATCCCATTGGTCTGTTGGACCAGCCTTCTATGTGGGACCTCGTCAAACGATGTCATGAACTCCATGTAACCCACATCATCTGCACAGCCCTCATCAAAATCCTCAATCGTAATTTCAAATAAAAATATCAGCTGAATTTGGGAAAGGATCTTACTCTACCAAATCTATTATGAGTATCCCTAATCGATCTCTGCCTTTCCAAATGTTGATCCATCATGTCCCACAGAATTGTTCCCAATAATTTTTCTCCCCCTGCTGTCAGATTATCTGCTCTGTAATTACTTGGCCTATCCCTGCTGCCCTTCTTGAACAAAGGAACCACATTATCGATCCTACCGTCATTCAGCACTTTACCTGTGGGCAGCAAAGTATTAAATATATCCGCCAGGGCCCTATCAATCTCCTCCCTTACCTCCCATAGCAGCCTGGGATACATTTCATTGGGCACTGGTGATTTCTCCACCTTTAAACCTGTGAAAACATTTAATACCTCCTCCTTACTGATCTTAAAAGTTTGAGAATCTCATCATCCCAACTGAAATCTCCGGCTATAATGCCTTTCTCCTGTATGAATACAGATGGGACGTATTCATTGAAGACCTCAGCTACTTCCTCTGGCTCCATGCACAGGTTGTGCCTTTGGTTTCTAACAGGCCCCACACTTTCCCCAGTATTATCTTATTCTAACTATACTGCTAAAATACCTTGTGGCTTTTACTTAACATTATCTACCAAGGATGTTTAATGACCATTGTTTATCCTTCATTTTTAAGGAGCCCCCTTGCACATTCTATACTTTTGAATGGCTTCACCTGAGGTCATTGCACTGTATTTTCTTTATCAAACTCACCATTTCGCTGAACCAGTATTCGCTGGACTTGCTGCCTTACTATTCCCTTGTCAGGACCACACTGGCCATGAATTCTCACTGTATCACTTTAACATACTCTCATTGTCCAAATGTAGAACCAACTGCAGATTGTCCTCCCAGTCTCGGTTTGCCAGATCCTCTCTAATGATAGTGATACTGATAGGAGACTCAGTTGTGAGGGGGACAGACAGGAGGCTGTGTGGCTGCAGAAGAGACCCCAGAATGGTGTGCTGTATCTCGGGTACCAGGGTCAAGGGTGTCTCTGAGCAGTTACTGAACATTTTGAAGTGACAGGCGTAATACCCAGAGGTCATTGTGCACATCGGTGCACGTGATATAATTAGTCAAGGCGATGGAAGAGTTAAAAAGCAGGGCCTCAAGTGGGATACTCCCAGTGCCACGTGCCAGTGAGGATAGAAATAGAACGATAAGCCAGATGGAGTTGTGGCTGAGGAGCTGGTGGAGGGGTAGAGTTTTCAGTTCTTGGATCATTGAGATCACTTCTGGGGTAGAGGTAACCTGAACAAGGGGTGGGGGGGGCGGGTTTGACTTGAACCAGAAGGGGAACAGTCTCCCAGGGTGGAGATTTGCTTGTCTTACTCTGGATGGTTTGAACTGGTTTGGCAGGGGTTTGGACACTGAGTACGAGAGGTACCATCGACCAGTCAGGGGAAAATACATCAGCCACCGAGAGCAAGATTTCTATCCAGGATATCCGGGGCACTGTATAGGGAGGGTAAAGACTTCTAGTTCAAAGGACATTTATTTCAACACACGAGGCCTGACAGGTAAGGCAGACGCGCTCAGAGCATGGATTGGCTCTGGGGACTGGGATATTATAGCCATAACAGAAACATGGCTGAGAGAAGGGCAGGACTGGCAGCTCAGTGTTCCAGGATACAGAAGTTACAGGCGTGACAGAAGGACAAGTAAGTTAGGAGGGGCAGCTGCCTTATTGATAAGGGAGGACATAACAACAGTGCTTAGAGAGGATATTCTTTCGGGTGATCAAATGAGGTCATATGGTTAGAAGTTAGAAACAAAAAGGGGATGGTTAGTCTGCTGGGATTGTGTTCTGGATCCCCAAATAGCCAGTGGGTACGAGAGAAGCAAATGTGAAGAGAGATTGCGGGTACCTATAGAAATAATTGAATAATATTGGTTGGAGATTTTAACTTCCCCTGGATTGACTGGACCACCTAGAGTGTAAAAGTCCTGTATTGGGTGGAATTTGTCAAATGTGTCCAAGAAGGCTTCCTAGATCAATATGGAGTGGGCCCCACTCTACGCAGACAGCTGAAAACGAGACCTCCTCTCAGAAAAAAGAGGTCAGGCAAGTGACTGAAGTGTCAGTCGGAGAGCACTTTGGGTCCAATGACCACAACTGTCCTCGTTTTAACATAGTTATGGAAAAAAGATCAGGCAGGACCACAGATTAAGGTCTTAATCTGGAGCAGGGCGAATTTTAGGGCGATTTGGCAGGATCGAGCATAGGTCGATTGGGTGAATTAAAAATCACACAATACCAGATTATAGTCGAACCAATTTAATTCAAAGCACCAGCTTTCGAAGTCCAGGTGATCATTCTGAAAAATGAACACTTAAACTAAATTTGTTTGGTATTACTTTCCATCACTCTCCAATCCTGTTGCTATAAATTCTGTGCCAGATTATTGTGCGCGACAACCACCTGATGAAGCAGCGCTATGAAACCCAGTGCCTCCAAATGAACCCGCTGGACTGTAAGCTCGTGTTGTGTGTTTTTTAACGTTGTCCATCCCAGTCCAACACCAGCTCCTCCACATCATGCTCCCATCCATTGGGTGAGTGTGTTTGAAGGAAAGGGAATGACTGACAAATGGGAAGCTTTTAAAAATGTGATCTCAAGAATCCAATATGTCCCTGTTAGAGTGAAGGGAAAAGCTGGCAGGTTGAGGGATCCCTGGCTGTTGAGGGATATAGAGGCTCTGTTCAAGAAAAAGAAGATGGTACACATTACCTCTTCCAGTCCTAAAGACTCGGTGGAGACACATCAATCCTCACAGGTCCCTGCAGCACTCCCGATCTGTAGAACCCACTGAAAGCCTGTGATTCTCCCGATCCAGTTCTGGCAAGACTCATTCGCTGTGTAACATCATCCCATCGCTAACACCCACCCTTTCAATGTAAGACCCTCCTGTATCTCCATCCATTTACTCCTCTCCATAACCTTCTCCACCTCTGACGCCCCTACCTGTGTAAACTCACCCTCCCCTACAACCCTTTCCCCTTTGACCAAACTGGAGGAGGCTACTAATGCTTTCTTATCTGTAAACCTGTCTCCAATCAAAATTACTGCCCTTCTAGATAATTTGTCAGTCTCCACATACTTCATATCTAAATAATCTGCCGAAGTAAAACTTCCTATCTACAAACACCTTCAACCACAACTACCCTCCATATCTCTGTTTGGTCCTCCAGTCTAAACCTGTCGCCAACTCCGTAGCCTATTTGGTGAGGATCTGTGCCACTTTGGTCCCTAGCCATTCATATATCTGTCTGAATACACCTTAACTGACGTTATAATTCCTGCCTGCACCATCTCCTGGCAAAATGTTCCAAGCCGCCATCACTCTCTGCGTAAAGTTCTTTCCACGCATATCTGCTCTAAACCTTTCCCCTGTCACTGTGAACTCGTGACGCCTAGTAATTGAGCCCCACACTCTGGGGGAAAAATGCTTCTTGCAATCCACCTTGTCTGTACATCCCATGATTTTGCAGACCGCAATCAGGTCCCCAGTCAAACTTCATCTTTCTAATGAAAATAATCGGAATCTATTCAATCTCTCCTCATTGCTAGTGCCCTCTATACCAGGCAATATCCTGGCGAACCTCCACTGCACCCTCTCCAAAACATGCACATCATTTTGGTAATGTGGAGACCAGAACTGTACGTAATATTCCAAAGCAAAGTCCTATACTACTGTCACATGACCTGCCAACTCTTGTACTCATTACCACGTCCAATGAAGGAAAGCATGCCGTATGCTGCCTTGACCACTTTACTGACCTGTGTTACCACCTTCAAGGAACAATGGAGCTGAATACCCAGATCTTAATTTTCCCCAGGACCTTCCCATTTACTGTATAGTTCACTTTTGAATTGGACCTTCCAAAATGCATCACCTCGCATTTGCCCGGATTGAACTCCATCTGCCATTTCTCTGCCTGCCTCTCCAATCTATCTATATTCTGCTGTATTATCTGACATTCTCCTTCACTGTCTGCTACTCCACCAATCTTAGTGTCATCTGCAAACTTGCTAATCAAGGAACCGATACCTTCCTCAAAGTCTACCAACATTCAGCTCCTCACCACCATCCCCTCCCCTTACAGGGGAAGGATCCTGACCCTAACAACCACGAGAGACTGACTGACCGTGTCCAAGCTCCCGGACTGGGATCTGAGACTCCGCCTGACTCACTGTGCTAGGCACCGTGACTGACTGTGGACAATGATACCAAACTTCCTGGGTTTGTGTTTGCACTGAACACCAAGACAATGCAGCAGGCGGGTGAGCCTTGTAACTCTAGCTGAGGGGTAACACTGCTAAAGGCAGGGTGAGGTAAGGCAATAATTATGTGAGCATTCAAGTCAGCTCAAAGTGAATGTGTACAAACACGGAGTGAGCAGCCCAGAGGGACAGTCCGTGATGTGGGAGTGTGTCCCTGAGCACAGTGACCTTGCAGCAGCTTTGAATGTATACAAACACAGAGTGAGCAGCCCAGAGGGACAGGCCATGACCTGGGTGTGTCCCTGAGCACAGTGTCCGTGCAGAAGCATTGCAATGAGAGCGGTCAGTGCACCCTGAGCTGCAGCATTGAAGTTCAGAAGTGTACTGTCAGAAGGTCGGAGATCTGCTGGGATGGCATTGTGAGGCTGACATTTAACCTGAGAATGTTAGCGCAATGGATTCAGCAATGGTACTGCCTTTGAATGTTGAATGGTGATGATGAGATGGTTTATGATGGTCATTGTCTGACATTTGTGTGGCTCAGATGTTACTTGTCACTTGTCAGCCCTGAAGCCTGGCTGCTGTCCAAGTCTCGCTGCATTTGGACTGATTTTTGTGATCTGAGAAGTTGGGAATTGTAAACTCATGAGCCAACCTAATCACAAATGACCGTATGAAGGAGTGAGCTTGCAGATAGTTGGTTTTCCAAAGTCCCTGCTGCCTTGGTTCTTCTAATTGCTGCACATTAGTGGGAGATGGATGGTTGGTTGTGGAAGTGATAATTATTTAAATTGGCTGGAATTTCACATTAAATTACATTGCAAGAATAACCATCGCGAGTTTTGGGGAGTTAGTAGGTGAGTTCCTAACATCTGACTTGTTCTTAAAGGCAGTGTTATTAATATTGCTATCCCAGGGCAATTCCGAGTCAACGATGGCACCCAGGATGCTGATTGACACTGTGTTGGGAACTCAGTGTTGGGAACTCAGTGATGGGAATGCTGCTAAAAATCAAAGAATGATGGTTTGATTCTTTATTGATATATTTGTCGAATGTTTGAATGTCGTGAACATTATTTGCTGTTTGTCAGACAAAATCTGGATGTTTTCCAGGTCTTGTTGCATTTCAGCATGGCCTGTTTTAGGAATGATATAATCAGTGACCATTCCCCCGTCTGAGCTTATGATGGAGAGAGGGTCATTGCAGCAGCTGGAAATGGTTGAGCCTCAGACACACTCTTTCCTGAGGAATGGCTGCAGACCTTTCCTGGAGTTCCAGTTACTCACACTGACAACAGGCATTATTGTTGCTGGGGATAATTACTGACACTGACAACAGGCATTATTGTTGCTGGCGATAATTACTCACACTGACAACAGGCATTATTGTTGCTGGGGATAATTACTCACATTGACAACAGGCATTATTTTTGCTGGCGATAATTACTCACACTGACAACAGGCATTATTGTTGTTGGGGATAATTACTCACACTGACAACAGGCATTATTGTTGCTGAGGATAATTACTCGTACTGACAACAGACATTATTGTTGCTGGGGATAATTCCCACCAGGAGAGTACTTGCCCCAGACTCTGATTAACTATAGTTTTACGCGGGCTCCTATTGTCACACCCTGTTAAATGGTGACTCGATGTTAAGAGTAATTACTGGCATTGCCCCTTTGGAGTTCCACTCTAAAATTGAGCTTGCAGTGGGTTCAGGATCTGTGTGAGCCTGACAGGACACTACCTGAATGACACTGAGCAGATTATTGCTGAATGATCCCATTATTGCTGAGACTTTCCATCACATTTCCACGGTGGACTGTACACCAATGGGTCAGTGACTGGCTGCAATGCAAGGACCTTGCTTTTTGTTTACAGGACACACGCGGGCAGTTTATCACATTGTTGGTAGTTGTCAGTGTTCTTGCTGGAGTGGAACAGCTTGGCTAGAGATATGCCAATCTCTGGAGTTAAACCACATTTCCCAGACTCTCCAGCCATTTCTTGTCATTGCATAGAGTGAATCGAATTGTCAGAAGATTGGGGTCAGTGATGCTGGGGTCTACTGAAGGGGCCTCAAATAGATCAACTTCTCAGCCCGGCTGGGTGAAGATTGTTCCAAATGCAGCAGCTTTGTTTTATTCTTGCTGTGCTGGGCTCCCCAATAATTGGGAATTTCATTGTTGGAGAGCAGCAGCTTCCTCCTCCAGTGATCTCTTTTATTGTCCACTATCTTTTATAACTGCATGTGGCAGGATTGCAGGGATAGATCTGAACCATTGAATTTGGAATCACTGAGCTCTGTCCATCACGTGCTGCTTGTGCTGTGGGAATACACGTTGTCCCATTTTGCAGCAGAAGGCAGTAAGAGTTTCTCGAGGTTGTCCCTCGTCTCTAGGTCTGGCTGGTTCTGCTCCCAGCATGTTCTTCTGCACTCATCACTGACCCAGTTACTGCACAGTGGGAGATATATCGGGCCGAGATGGTGACTGTACAGTGGGAGGTATGTCGGGCCGTGAAGGTTACTGTACAGTGGGAGGTATGTTGGGTTGTGATGGTTACTGTACAGAGGGAGGTATGTCAGGCCGTGACGGTTACTGTACAGAGGGAGGTATGTCAGGCCGTGGTGGTTACTGTACACTGGGAGGTGTGTCAGGCCGTGATGGTTACTGTACCGTGGGAGGTAGGTCGGGCCGTGATGGTTACTGTACAGTGGGAGGTATGTCGATGTCTGACGGTTACTGTACAGTGGGAGGTTTGTCGGTCCGTGATGGTCACTGTACAGTGGGAGGTTTGTCGGTCTCTGATAGTTACTGTACAGTGGGAGGTATGTCGGGCCTTGATGGTTACTGTACAGTGGGAGGTATGTTGGGCCGTGATGGTTACTGTACAGTGGGAGGTAGGTCGGGCCGTGATGGTTACTGCACAGTGGGAGGTAGGTCGGGCCGTGATGGTTACTGTACAGTGGGAGGTTTGTCGGGCCGTGATGGTTACTGTACAGTGGGAGGTTTGTCGGTCCGTGATGGTCACTGTACAGTGGGAGGTTTGTCGGTGTCTGATAGTTACTGTACAGTGGGAGGTATGTCGTCCCTTGATGGTTACTGTACAGGGAGAGGTATGTGGGGCCGTGATGGTTATTGTACAGTGGGAGGTAGGTCGGGCCGTGATGGTTACTGTACAGTGGGAGGTAGGTCGGGCCGTGATGGTTACTGTACAGTGGGAGGTATGTCGAGGTGTGACGGTTACTGTACAGTGGGAAGTATGTGGGTCCGTGATGGCTACTGTACAGTGGGAGGTATTTCCGTTTGTGAAAGTTACTGTACAGTGGGAGGTATGTCGGGCCGTGATGGTCACTGTACAGTGGGAGGTTTGTCGATCTCTGATAGTTACTGTACAGTGGGAGGTATGTCGGGCCTTGATGGTTACTGTACAGTGGGAGGTATGTCGGGGCCGTGGTGGTTACTGTACAGTGGGAGGTAGGTCGGGCCGTGATGGTTACTGTACAGTGTGAGGTGTGTCGGTCCAGGAAGTTGAAGACCGTATGAGTTGTACAGAATATGATTGTGCTGCTTCTGATGAGCCATTGTACCTCATGGGTGCATCGTCATTGGTTGCTTAATCTGTTTAAAGTCTGTGCCATTCAGTACATGTCACGGTGAGGAGGGTCTGCAAAATGTGGAGTTAGCCCTTGCTCCCCATAAGGACTGTGCAGTGAACACTGTTACCGATATATGAAATTGAGGGGTATATTTGCAGCAGGCAGATCGCTGATGATGTGGTCAATTATAGGTTTCCTTTTTATTGGTTCCCCATAACCTGCCGCAGAGCAGTCTCGCCACCACAAGATCCAGCATCAATTCTGAGAATTATGATTATATTAGGTTCTCTACAGTGTGGGAACAGACCCTTCGGGCCAAACAGTTCACACCAACCCTCCTAAGAGCAACCCACTACCATGGCCAATTCACCTGAGCTGCACATCTTTGGACTGTGGAAGGAACCGTCCCCCCGCCCCCCGCCGACACGGGGAGAATGTGTAAACTCCACACAAGCAGTTGCCCAAGGCTGGAGTCAAATCTGGGTCCCTGGTGCTGTGAGGCAGGAGTGCTAACCACTGAACCACCATGCTGCCCTATATTGACTATATGCCAAGGAGCTGCCCTCTTCTGCATGGCTGTGTCCTGTCAGAGGAAAGAACCTACCAGAGTGGATGGTGATGTTGCTTGGGACATTGTCCTGTTCACATAATCTTGCTTTCTAGACAATATCTGATTGTTGCTTGATTAGTCTGTGGGAATATACAACAGGTCACTTATACATTCTGTATAATGAAGAGTTAATATCACTTTATTTCTTACATATTTTAAAATAAATCAAACATTATTGTTTTTAAGTTGAAAGCAATTGAAGTGAACATTAATTGATTTACCAGAGCGCACACCTAACTATTACAGTTCAGTGACCGTAGTAAACAACCAATTCATGTTCAGTTCAGTGAACACACCACCTTGCAGGCAGCAAAGCTGTTCGAAATGGCATTGAGAAAAAAAAACCTATATTCAGACACAGTTTTACTGGTCCACACCATGACCTTCAAAACATTGGCCATCTCCTAAATCTGTCCAGAGACCTTCCAAACTGGAGCTGGGCAGTTACTGATACAATCACTCACAATAGACTAGTTGGAGACATATGTGAACGACGGGGAGATGTGTGTGGGGCAGACTGGTCAATGGACTAGCACATGGCGCTGGTCCAGACACAGTTCAACATTTGTAACAATGACCTATAAACAACCATGTCTTGCAAGTATATCTCTTCTTGTGTGCCACCTAAACTCTGTAATTCTGAACCTTGGACCCAATCCTGAATGAAGGTGTTATAAAGGTGAAGTGTTCCTGCAGCATCTTACATTGAATCCCTCATAAACCATATCCAGTGTATGTTAGCACCACAATGTCAGTATCCAAACAGAAATGTACAGCTCCATTGATGGCCAGTACGATCCCAGCCCAATGTCCTTGTGTGTGCCTTGAGCTGGAGAAACTCTGTGAAAATGTTTGCAGCATTGTTCTAAACCACTAACAGCAAAGTCTCTTTACTGAAGGTCTAACATCCTTTCGTAATACCAACTTTTAGATTGTACAATAAACACAAAATCCCCCCTTTATTCAGTTCATTTTTGTTACAATATGATGAAAACAGTGCAGAACTCACAGTAAGGAGCATTAAAATGATAAGTCTCATACCACACCCAAGACCAATTATTATTAAGTGCAAGGACTTTGAAAATATGCAATTATTTTTCCTTGTATTAATGTTGTAAACTAATAGTTGACTTTCCTGCTCCTCAGATGCGCCTGAACGGCTGTGCTTTTTCAGAACCACATTTTTGACTCTGATCTTCAGTATCTGCAGTCCTCACTTTCTCCCTGGTAATATTCACTCATAATCATTTTTGTGGTAACAATTTCACTGTGTATTTAAACATGCTAGTCAGATATGAGTACATTTTGAATTGCTTACGTCTATCTCAGTGCACAGTGATGTGTGTGAATGTCAATGTCCATGTGATGCTCAGTATTTAGGCTAAGCCTCTGAGAGAATGACAGATTATCCCTTCAGCTGTTCACAACAAGCAAGTTACGGACTGGACCCAACCAGCCTGAGCTCACAAAACCGAAAGCACAGTGTCTAGCATTGGGCATGTTTGGACAATATTTTTCATTTTAATTTATTCTTAGAATATGATTGGGCCAGTATTTATAGCCTGTCCCTTGTTGCCCTTGAGAAGGTGGTGGTGAGCTGCTGCACTAAACCACTGCAATCGATGTGTTGTCGTTAGACTTACAATACCATTCGGGAGGGACATTGAAACAGTGACACTGAAGGAACAGCAATATATTTCCCAATCAGGGTGGTGGGTGGCTTGGATACGAATGTGAACATGGTCAGGCCTCCATATGTCTGCTTCCCTTGTCCTTCTTGATGGTTGTGGTTTCGGAGGTACGTTGTAAGGAGTCTTGGTAAATTTCTGCAGAGCACCGTGTAGATGGCAGGAATTGCTCCTACTGAGTGTCAGTGGATGAGGCATGAAGCTGCACACACAGGCAAATGAGGAGAGGGGGGTATTTCATCGCACACACATTCAACATGTGTCTTAGAGAGAGGGGACAGGCTTTCAGAAATCATGAGGTAAATTATTAGATTAGATTACTTACAGTGTGGAAACAGGCCCTTTGGCCCAATAAGGCCACACTAACCCTCCGAAGAGAAACACACCCAGACCTGCTCCCCTACATTTACCCCTTCACCTAACAATATGAGCAATTTAGCATGGCCAATTCACCTAACCTGCACATCTTTGGACTGTGGGAGGAAACCGAAGCAAACCCACGCAGACACGGAGGGAATGTGCAAACTCCACTCGGACATTTGCCCAAGACAGGAATTGAAACCAGGTCTCTGGCGTTGTGAGGCAGCAGTGCTAACCACTGTGTCATCGTATTTATGCAGGATTCGTAGCTCCTGACACATTCTTGTAGCCAATTAACTTACATACGTTGCAAAATGTGCCGCTGGAAAAGCACAAGAGGTCAGGCAGCATCTGAGATACAGGAGAATCGATGTTTTAGCAGAAGCCCTTCACAGGAATGGGTAATGAAATTATATGGTCAGTTCAGTTCTGGATAACAGTAATCCCTGGGATATTGCTAGATGGATGTTCAGTGATGGTGGTGGCATTGACCATTAGAGGATATGGTTCAGTTCTGTATTGTTAGAGGTAATTGTTGTCTGGCACATGTGGAATGGAAGTGGTCCAAGCTCATACCAGCATATTTCCAGGTCCTTGTTGAATTTGGATAAGAAGTGCTTCAGTATCTGAGTAAATTACGAATGGTGTTTGAACATTGTCCAATCATTGGCAAGTATCCCAACTTGTGATTTTACTGTATATGGGAGGGCCATTTATGATTGGGCCGAGGGCAGAGAGCACTCTTATAGCTCACTGATCCTGTCCCTCTCTCTGGGTTAGGAAGCTTGCTTCTAGTTCCACTTGCTCCAGAGGTGTCTAACAACATATCTGAGCAGAATAATGTTACAGGATCTTCCCCAATGAGCTGAGCGAGGACTTGGTTAGCTCAGTCAGTTGGACAGCCAGTTATTAATACCACCAGCGTGGATTCATTTCCTTCACTGACTGGTGTGACTAACGGACTGTCCGACTCAACCTCTCCCTTACTTGAGGCATGATGACTGTCCTGTTAAACTACCACCAGTTGTCTCCGTCTATTGAGAGAGCAGCCCTATCATTCTGCAGGAGTATAGTGCCTTACCTTTCCAGTTTTGATCTACAGACTTACTCCAACACCAGCACAGGGAAACTCCTGCGGAGATGGCTGGTCTCCAACCCCAGCCACCTTCCTTTGTACCAGGTATAACTTCAGCCAGTGCAGACAATTCCTATTTGCTCCAGTTTTGCCGTTAATCCTGGATACGGCCCTTGGCCAAGTGCAGTTGTGACTATGTTAAAAATGCGGTCACTGCCGCCTTACCTCTAGAATTCAGCTGTGTATTTTCTTGTTGTACATCGTTAAACCAAGGCTTCAATGAGCCCAAGGGATGAGAGGCCAAACTGAGCTTTAGTGAGCAGGTTGGTGCTGAGGAAATGCTACTTGATCCCACAGTAGATTCCAATAACATTCCAACACTTTATTCGTGATAGGGATTAGAGCAATGAGGCAGTCATTGATGTTTCGTCTGTGTGTGCAGGGACACACCCGGATAGTTCCCCAGATTGTCAGGTATATGCCAGTGGTGTATCCCAGCAGGAACAGCTTGAATGGGATGTTCTCAGGGCCCAAAGCCTTTGCATTTCCCATCCGTCCAGCCACTTGGAGATACCACACAAAATGAATTGAATTAGCTGAAGATTGCTATCTGGAGAAGAATAAAATAGATCATCCCAACGATACTTCTGCCTGAACATTGCTGTGAATGTTTCAGCCTTAGCTTTTCTGTTGTGCTGAGCCCATGCATCATTCAGGAACGTAGTATTTGTGGATCCTCCTCCTCCAGAGAGTTGTTTGACTGGCCTCACAATTCATGCTGATAGCCTGTGACAGGATTGCAGAGATTAGGTCTGATTGGCTAGATAAGTCTGTCACGAGCTGTTTTGGCTATTTGGTGAGTAAGTGGTCCTGTTTGGTAATGTCACCTTATTTTGATTTCTACTCTGTGCTGCCCTTGGCAGGCCCTTTTGTATTCTATATTTAGCAAGAGCTAACCTCCAGGCCTGATGGTCAGTGTAAAGTGTACCATATGCCAGGGATTGGCAGTGAAAATTGTGCTGGAATACAATTCTGCTGTTGTTGGTAATGACCCAAACCACCTCACACAGGCCAGTGCGAGAAATACTGTGTGCGGTGTCACCGTTCCAATATGGTCATCGATCGATGTGTCTGCCGCCAGCAGGTTTCTCCCTCTGTTGCCCCCCCATTACCCCACCCCCCTCCTCGCCGACCCAGTGCAGACCCAGTCTCGCAGCAATGTCCTTTTTTTAAACCGGCCATCTTTATCAGCAATGCTGTTGCTGAACCCGTCTTGGTGGTTGTTATGAAATTGTCTACCCAGTATACATTCTCCAGCTCTGTCAGTCTCTCAGAGCTTCCCGCAAGTGTTGTTTAATGGTGAGGGACACTGAACAATCAGCTGAGGGAGGGGAGTTAGCAGGAGGTTTCTGTGTCAGTGTTTGATCTGACCCCATGAGGCTGAGGGAGGGGAGTCAGCAGAAGGTTTCCGTGTCAGTGTTTGATCTGACACCGTGCGGCTGAGGGATGGGAGTCAGCAGGAGGTTTCTGTGTCAGTGTTTGATCTGACACCGTGAAGGTGAAGGAGGGGAGTCAGCAGGAGGTTTCCGTGTCCGTGTCTGATCTGACACCGTGAAGGTGAAGGAGGGGAGTCAGCAGGAGGTTTCCGTGTCAGTGTTTGATCTGACACCGTGAGGCTGAGGGAGGGGAGTCAGCAGGAGGTTTCTGTGTCAGTGTTTGATCTGACACCGTGAGGCTGATGGAGGGGAGTCAGCAGGAGGTTTCTGTGTCAGTGTTTGATCTGACCCCGTGAGGCTGATGGAGGGGAGTCAGCAGGAGGTTTCTGTGCCAGTGTTTGATGTGACAACGTGAAGCTGAGGGAGGGGAGTCAGCAGGAGGTTTCTGCGTCAGTGTTTGATCTGACCCCGTGAGGCTGAGGGAAGGGAGTCAGCAGGAGGTTTCCGTGTCAGTGTTTGATCTGACACCGTGAGGCTGATGGAGGGGAGTCAGCAGGAAGTTTCTGTGCCAGTGTATGATGTGACACCGTGAGGCTGAGGGAGGGGAGTCAGCAGGAGGTTTCTGTGTCAGTGTTTGATCTGGCACTGTCTGGTTTTGTTATGTCACATTGTTGCTTGAGCACCTCTCCCAAATCTTGCCCTATCCCCCAGATATTACGAAAGAGGGGTTTCCAGTGTCTGCAGGACTTTTGTTTTTGTCACTGTCTCCCCTCCCTCAGCCTCACGGTGTCACATCAAACACTGACACAGAAGGGCCTCTTCTGTCTGTATGACACTCTATAACTCTTGTCATTGGACACTCCAAGGTCTCACTCCTGTTCCTCGCAGTGCCTTCTTTATTCCACAGATTTCTACAATGTTTTCTCTGTTACGTCATTGCACAATACCGTTATTAAACTATCTACGCGTATCTCTGGATCTTTCCCTGTCATCTCCACCAGCCGCTGCATCCATCTGTATCTCAGTAACCCTCCGTATCTCCACAATCTTTATCTCATATTGCAGCCCCATCTATCACTCTAAATTCCGCCAGCCCCTACACCCTTCCCTATCTCTCTAATCTCCAGCGGCTACACCTCTCCCTTTGTCCTGTGAATGATTTTAAATATATCTCACGAACATCATCTAGCATGCACAAGCCACGCTATCTCTTGACTACCTCCAGCCCTGCTTTCCCATCTCTGTAATATATCCAGTCTTGCTTTCTTATCTATGTAACATCTCCAGCCTTGCTTTCCTATCTCTGTAACATCAGCTGCCTTGCTTTCCTCTCTGTAACATCACAAGCCTTGCTTTCCTATTTCTGTAACATCACCAGCCTTGCTTTCCTATCTCTGTAACATCTCCACCCTTGCTTTCCTATCTCTGCAACAACTCCAGCCTTGCTTTCCTATCTCTGTAACATCTCCCACCTTGCTGCCCTCTCGCTGTAACTTATTCAGCCTTGCTTCCCCATCCCTGTAACATTTCCAGCCTTGCTTTCCTATCTCTGTGACATCTTCAGCCTTGCTTTGATATCTCTGTAAGATTTCCAACCTTGCTTTCTTATCTCTGCAACATCTCCAGCCTTGCTTTCCTATCTCTGTAACATCTCCAGCCTTGCTTTCCTATCTCTGTAACATCTCCAGCCTTGCTTTCCTATTTCTGTAACATCTCCAGACTTGCTTTCCTATCTCTGTAACATCTCCAGCCTTGCTTTCCTATCTCTGCAACATTTCCAACCTTACTTTCCTATCTCTGTAACATCACCAGCCGTGCTTTCCTATCTCTGTAACATCTCCAGCCTTGCTTTCCTATCTCTGTAACACCTCCAACCTTGCTGTCCCCTCTCTGTAACTTATTCAGCCTTGCTTTGCTATCTCTGTAAGATTTCCAACCTTGCTTTCCTATCTCTGCAACATCTCCAGCCTTGCTTTCCTATCTCTGCAACATCTCCAGCCTTGCTTTCCTATCGCTGTAACATCTCCAACCTTGCTTTCCTATCTCTGCAACATTTCCAACCTTACTTTCCTATCTCTGTAACATCACCAGCCTTGCTTTCCTATTTCGGTAACATCTCCAGCCTTGCTTTCCTATCTCTGTAACATATCCAACCTTGCTGTCCTCTCTCTGTAACTTATTCAGCCTTGCTTTGCTATCTCTGTAACATTTCCAATCTTGCTTTCCTATCTCTGCAACATCTCCAGCCTTGTTTTCCTATCTCTGTAACATCTCCAGTATTGCTTTCCTATCGCTGTAACATCTCCAGCCTTGCTTTCCTATTTCTGTAACATCTACAGCCTTGCTGTCCTCTATATGTAACTTATTCATCCTTGCTTTGCTATCTCTGTAACATTTCCAACCTTGCTTTCCTATCTCTGTAGTATCTCCAGCCTTGCTTTCCTCTCTGTAACATCACCAGCCTTGCTTTCCAATCTCTGTAGCACCTCCAACCTTGCTGTCCTCTCTCTGTAACTTATTCAACCTTGCTTCCCCCTACCTGTAACATTTCCAGCCTTGCTTTCCTATCTCTGTAGTATCTCCAACCTTGCTTTCCTATCTCTGCGACATCTTCAGCTTTGCTTTGTTATCTCTGTTACATTTCCAACCTTGCTTTCCTATCTCTGCAACATCTCCAGTCTTGCTTTCCTATCACTGTAACATCTCTACTCTTGTTTTCCTATCACTGTAACATCTTCAGCCTTGCTTTCCTATCTCCGTAACATCTCCAGCCTTTCTTTCTTGTCTCTGTATCACCAGTGTTGCTTTCCGACACATCTCAGTGAATTGGTTATAATTCTGCTCCTGTTTTGTCATCGTTTTGTGGGCAGCATTGTTCCACAGTGGTTAGCACTGCTGCCTCGCAGTGCCAGAGGCCCGGGTTCAATTCCCGCTTCAATCAACTCCCTATATGGAGTTTGCACGTTCTCCTTATGTCTGCATGGTTTTCCTTCGGGTACTCCCATTTCCACCCGCAATCCGAAGGTTAGGTGAATTGGCCATGCTTAATTTCCTGTAATGTTAAATGTAGAATAATGGGTCTGTGTGGGTTGCTCTTCGGAGGGTCGGTGTGCACCTGTTGGGCTGAAAGCCCTGTTTCCACGCTGTAAGCAAAAAGCTCTGTGTCTGTCATCGTTTTGATTCGAAACTCGACCCACAAAGCCTCATTTGAAGACCCTTCAAAGATATTGTCCATCCTTTCCGCAATAATTGGCTTGTTAATTAATAATGCAACACCACTTCCCCTTTAACACCCAGCACTGTCCTGCCTATAGTTCCAATACAACAGAGTATTGAGTTGTTAGCCCTGACCTCCCCCAAGTGCGACTCTGTGATGGCAAAAATGTCACACCTCCACGTGTCAACTCATTCCCTTTTCACATCTGTCAGCTTGTCTGATAATACTCCCAGCATTAACGTAAGCTGGAATATAATACCTGGAATTCCCTGTACTTCGGAGTTCTTCAGTCATTTCCTGTTTGTTATCAAACTACTCAAGCCATGAACCACAACTCTAACTCTGACACTGAAGGAATATCTGTGGAATTGTAATTTGCTTTTTTTTAAAAAAAAATGTATTCATCAAGTGCAACTTTCCAGAACTGAGCAGCCAGCTCCACATACAATGAGTTTCTGATGGTAAATTCCCCCCTCAGTGTGCAGAGGGGACAGCCCTCAGTAATGGAGAAAGTGACGACTGCAGTTGAAGGAGATCAGAGTCAAAAAGTGTGGTGCTGGAAAAGCACAGCAGGTCAGGCAGCATCCGAGGGGTAGGAGAGTCGATGTTTCGGCCAAAATCTCTTCACCAGGAAGGCATTGGTGCATTCCTTTATTTTTTTCATTCCATGATTCACAGAGTGTTGTGAACTGTACTTACTCAGGAAGGCAGCACTGTATATTGCACTGAAATGGAAAGCAGTCAATCAGTTGGTTGGGCAGGGAGTAGAAATGTTGAAGGCAAGTATTCACTGAATGAATGAATTACAAACATAAGGATAGGTAAATCCCCTGGGCCAGATGGGGTTACCCTAGGTTACTCCAGGAAGTGACGGGAGAGATTGGCGTGCCTTTGGCGATGATCTTTGCGTTCTCACTGTCCACTGGAGCAGTTTTAGATTAGATTAGATTTACAGTGTGGAAACAGGCCCTTCGGCCCAACAAGTCCACACCGACCCGCCGAAGCGAAACCCACCCATACCCCTACATTTACCCCTTACCTAACACTACGGGCAATTTAGCATGGCCAATTCACCTGACCCGCACATCTTTGGACTGTGGGAGGAAACCGGAGCACCCGGAGGAAACCCACGCTGACACGGGGAGAACGTGCAAACTCCACACAGTCAGTCACCTGAGTCGGGAAATGTTATTCCCTTGTTCGGGAAAGGCAATTGGTACAACTCTGGGAATGACCGAACAGTCAGTCTTACATCAGTGGTGGGCAAAGTATTGCAGCCTTTTCTGAGAGAGCGTATTTACAATTATTTAGAAAACGATAGATAATTACAGATGGTCAGCATGGCTTTGTAAGGAGCAGGCCATCCCTCAGAACCCTTACTGAGTTCTTTGAAGATATAAAAAAAACACGTTGATGATAGTAGATCAGTAGATGTGGTGAACAAGAATTTTACCAAGGCGTTCCCATTGTAGGCTCATTCAGAAGGTACAGAAGCATGGGAAGCAGATACATTTGGCCATCTGGATACGGGCATGGCTAGCCCATAGAAGACAGAAGATGGTAGCAGATGGAAAGTATACAGTCTGGAGCTCAGTCACCAGTGGTGTTCCTTAGGGATGAGCTCTGAGACCTGTGCTGTTTGTGATTTATATAAATGACTTTGACGAGGAAGTGAACAAATAGATTAGTAAGTTTGCCGATGGCACGAAGGTTGGTGGGGTTGTGGATAGTGGGGAGGGCATTGTAGGTTGCAACACGATGTTGACAGGATGCAGGGCTGGGCTGATAAGTGACAGAAAGAGTTCAACCTTAAAAGGTGTGAAGCAATTTATTTTGGAAGATTGCATTTGCATGACGAATACAGGGTTAAAAGTAGAATTTTTGGCTGTGTGGAGTGACAGAGGGATCTTGGGGTCATTTTCCATAGATCTCTCAAAGTTCCGACCCAAGTTGATAGAGTTGTTCAGAAGCAATACGCTGTGTTGTCTTTCATTACCAGGGAGATTGAGTTAAAGAGCAGCGAGGTTATTTCTTCACTCTATAAAGCTGTGGTGCAACCACACTTGGAATATTGTGTTCAGTTCTGGTTGCCTCATTATCGGAAACACTTGGAGGCCTCAGAGAGTGTGCAGAGGAGACTTACCAGGGTGTTGCCTGGACTGCAGGGCATATCTTACAAAGAAAAGTTGAGCGGCTAGGGTTTTCCTCCAGCGGTGGTAGTAGAGTCAGGTACATTAGTAATATTTAAGAAGACTCTTGGACAGGCACACAAAAGTTAGTGCATTGAAGTTTATGTAGGCTAGTCTGACCTTAGAGTCGGATAGAAGGCTGGCAAAACATTGAGGGCTGAAGTGTCTGCACTGTGCTATACCGTCCAAAGTTCTAAGTTTCACTCAGCTTGTGGATTCTCATCAGTTGGTGAATGTGTGAGGAAGTGAGGTGTGTGAGGGAGTGAAGCAATGGAGTGTGTGAGGGAGTGAGGAATGTGAGGTCAGGAAGGTGGGAGGGGCGTTAGACCAAGTTTTGATGTAATTGTTGCATTCACCTGAGTGTCAGCACAATATGTTAGTTACCAAGACCAGACAAAATCCAGAAGTTCACTTATTAAAACGATTTTTGGCTTGCCGTTTGCTCCTGGTTTCTTCAGATACATTCTGCTGGGTGACCTATGAATTAGTATCTGACCATCCACAGACATGTATAATTTTATTTTAATACTGTTGTATGTGAAGGTACATTTATTGGATATAGTTTCAGAGGGTTCACTGTGAGACACAAAATGCTGCAATAGACTGTCAATTGTGAACGTTTTCACCCAGTGTCTGGTCCAGGGGCAGATGTACGGAGTCTGGGGGACATGCCAGATGTCATCACCGTAGGTAACTTGTACGATGTGAATCTGACACTCCATGTCCATACATCTGCTCCCGGGGCCAGGCTCTGACTGAGGGTGAATTTGAAAGGCATGGTTCCTGGTCAGTTATTGGTATCTAATTTACACAGCAGTTATACCTACACTGAGAGCAGCAATAGCCTGTTGGCTAGTTTCCTCCTGCTCAAGGTGTATTCCAAATGATTCTCTGTGAGGAAATGTTTGTATGACTGCCCTGACCCAGGTTGGAAACTCTCTTCACAGATTCAGGACCAGGCCAGTGTCTCGCTGAGTGCTACATGCAGCAGTGAGGCAAAGTAGCACTGTACCCGAATAAACTCTTTTGGAATCCACTTTTAATGTTGGTCATGATACAACATGATGGGTTTACGGACCTCACGATAATCAGGAGTTTACCATGTCTGTGAATTGCGCAATAATAAGGTATGAGCTACAGTTATTCAACTGAACAATAACTGCATCATCTCTGAAGACAATAAAATTGGTTCTATGTTTAAGGAATTAAAACATAAACACCGAACAACCTTTTATGATACAAAAGTAAAGAATGCACATTTTGATTTGTATTGAGAAAGAACATGTTGTCTGACTATGCTGGTGGTCACCATTACACATTGAATCTCAGTATTCAAATGCAGACATTGTCGCTCTATCATTTGCAAAATAGTTGACATCTGACAGATTGAATATTCAGAGTGAGCATTTGATTGAACAATCAAATAGAATTATAACATTTAAATATAATCAATCGATTTAATTTCTCACCTGAAATGTGTGAGCTTCAGTTATTTGCCAACAATTCTATTAGTTTTAAAATAATGATGGAAAAGGATAGACTAGATCTAAAAGTTGAAGTTCGAAATTGGAGAAAGGCCAATTTTGACGGTATTAGGCAAGATCTTTCAAAAGCTGGTGGCGGCAAATGTTCGTAGGTAAGCAAACGGCTCGAAAATGGGAAGGCTTCAGAAGTCAGCCAGAGTCCAAAGACTGTATATCCTTTTTAGGGTGAAAGGAAAGGCTGGTAGGTATACAGAGTGCTGAATGACTAAAGAAGGGCTGGTTAAGAATAAGAAGGAAGGATATGACAGGTACAGACGGAATAGACCGAGTGAATCGTTAGAAGAGAAGAAAGGCAGGAGGAGTATTCTAAAGAGGGAAATCAGGAAGGCAAAAAGGGGACATGAGATATCTTTGGCCAATAGAATTAAGGAGAATCCAAAAGGATTTTGCAAATACATTGAGAACAAAAGGGGGAACAAGGAGAGAATAGAGCCCAAAGATCAGCAAGGCGGCCTTTGTGTGGAGCCGCAGGAGACGGAAGAGATACTAGGTGAGTATTTTGTAACAGTGTTTATTCAGCAGAAGGACACGGGAGATGTAGATATACAGAGAAATAGATGTTGATATCATGAAAACATGTCCATATTCCAGAGGAAGAAGTGCTGGATGTCTTGAAACGCATGAAGGTGCAAAAATCCCCAGGACCTGATAGATCAGGTGAATCTTGAAAGGGTTCAGAAAAGATTTACATGCATGTTGCCCAGGTTGGAGGGTTTGAGCTATAGCTGGAGGTTGAACAAGCTGAGGCTGTTTTCCCTGGAATGTTGGAGATTGAGGGGTGACCTTATAGAGCTTTAAATAATCATGAGGGGCATGGATAGGGGAAATAGACATGGTCTTTTCCCTGGGGTGGGGGAGTCCAGAACTAGAATGCAGAGGTTTCGAATAGGAAGGCAAAATTTAAAAGAGATGTAAGAGGCATTTTGTATTCACTCAGAGGGTTGTACGTACGTGGAATGAACTGCCAGAGGAAGTTGTGGTGGTTAGTACAACTGCAACATTTAGATGGCGTCTGGATGGATATATGAATAGAAAGTGTTTAGAGAGATATGGGCTGTGTGCTGGCAGGTGAGACGAGGTTGGTTTGGGATATCTGGTCAGCATGGACAGGTTGGACTGAAGGCTCTGTTTCCATGCTGTACATCTCTTTGACCCTGTGACTGTACTTTAGAAATGCCAATAATTTGACATGTACTATCAAATAAATAAATCGTTTATATTTTTAAATTGTAGCATACAATAAGTTGAAAACTTGCTATTTTTAGAATGAATGATAAAGAGCAAAGAACATTCCAACACAGGAACAGACCCTTCAGCCCTCCCAGCCTGCGCTGATCCAGATCCTCCTATTTTCTAAACCTGCCACCTATCCCTCTGCTCCCTGCCCATTCATGTATCTGTCTAAATACATCTTAGATAACGCTATCGTTCCTGCCCCTACTGTCTCTGGCCACACTTTCCAGGCTGCCACTGCCCTATGTGTAAAGAACGTCCCACATATATCTGCCCTAAACATTTCCCCTCTTACTTTGAACTCATGACCCCGAGTAATTGTCTTCCACAATCTGGGGAAAAAAGCTTCTTGCTATCCACCCTGTGTATATCTGTCTTGATTTTGTAGACCACAACCTTAGACTTTGCAATGAAAATAGTTCTAATCTATTCAATCTTTCTTCATAGCCAGCATTGTCCAACCCAGGCAGCATTCTGGTGAACCTACTCTGTACCCTATTCAAAGCATCCACATCCTTTTGGTAATGTGGTGACCAGAACTATATGCAGTACTCCAAATGCGGCCAAACCAAAGTCCTATACAACTGTAATATGACCTGTTAATGCTTGTACTCAACACCTGATCCAATGAAGGAAAGCACGCCATATGCCACCATGACAAATTTACTGACCTGTGTTCGTGTCTTCAGGAAACAATGGATCCGAACACCCAGATCTCGCTGTAAATCAATTTTCCCCAGGACCTTGCTGTTTACTGTGTTGATCACTCTTGAACTGGTTATTTCAAAATGCATCACCTTGCATTGCACGGTTAAAACTCCATCTGCCATTTCTGTGCCCATCTCCCCAATTTATCTATATTCTACTGTATTCTCTGACAGTCCCCCTCACTGTCTGCTGCTCCAACAAGCTTAGTTTAATCTGCAAACTTGCTGATCAGGAAAACGATACCTTCTTCCAAATCATTGATATGTATCACAAACAACAGTGGTTCCAGCACGGATCGCTGTTGCACACCACTGGTCATAGGTCTCCATATTGAGAAATCCTCTTCCACTACTAGTCTCTGTTTCTGTTACCCAGCCAGTTCTCTATCCATCTGCATAAAACACTCTGAAACGCATGCGACATCACCTTCTCCATCAGCCGACCATGGGGAACCTAATAAAATGCCTTATTCAAGTCCATCAGTATGTTCTCTCGCAGCTTCCCTGCCACAGATATCAGGCCTGCCGGTCTACAATTACCTGGATTATCCCCGCTATCCTTCTTAGACAAGGGGACAATATTAGCAATTCTCCAGTCCTCCAGGACCTCACTAATGTTCAATCATACTGCAAAGATATACGTTAAAGCCACAGTTATTTCCACACTCACATCCCTCAGTAACCTGTGGTTGATCCCATACAGACTTGGGGGCTTGTCTACTTTAATACATTTTAGAGTATCCAAAACTTCCTCCCTCTTTATGTCGACTTGACGCCGAGTAGTCAGAGATCTATCCCTAACCCCAACATCCGTCCTTGGTGAATACAGTTGCAAAGTACTCGCTAAGAATCTCACACATTTTATCTGACTCCATGCATAGCATTCTTCCTTTGTCCTTGTGTGGGCCAAATATTTCTATAGTTACCCTCTTGCTCCTTATATATGAAAAAAGTCTTGGAGATTTTCCTCAACCCTGATTGCTAATGATATCTCATGATCACTTTTAGCCCTCTTAAATCGTCGATTGTGAAAAGAAAATAAACAAATACCGGAAGAAACATCAAAGCAGCGCTTCACACGAGGCTCCAACAGCACTGATGATGTTCCCTAGCCAGGGAACGAAACGTTTGCTGCAAAAACTTCCAGCTCGGCGAGCAGAACCACAACAACGGATACCCGAGCTACAAATCTTCAATCAGATTTTAAAC
The DNA here is from genome assembly GCF_020745735.1 of Hemiscyllium ocellatum. Lineage (NCBI taxonomy): Eukaryota > Metazoa > Chordata > Chondrichthyes > Orectolobiformes > Hemiscylliidae > Hemiscyllium > Hemiscyllium ocellatum. The sequence continues at coordinate 502,680 of NW_026867475.1, forward strand.
AATTGTTCGTGCGAGTGGGTATTCAGATATTTTCAAAGTGTTTTGTGCGAACAAATATTTGAAGTCCGTCTTAGTGCAAATAAAAAGCAAGAGAAGAAACCTCTCCGGATGAGTAATTTTCAGCCACTGTCCCCCCAAAGTACTTCTGAGGTAGTAAAGAATGAGGGTTTGTAACTAGGGCACAACAGTTACTTTACGTGGTTTGAACATGCAAATTGGCTCAATTAATCAACTGGACAATGATATCCTTGAATAAATATTCATAGAGTGTATGAGAGATTATTTCTGAGAGCAGGACGTCATGAAACCAACCAGAGAATGGGATGGCATGGTGGCTCAGTTGTTAACACAACACCAGGGTCTAGTTTGGATTCCAGCCTCGGGGGACTGTCTACGTGTAGTTTGCACATGCTCCCCCCGTCTGTGGATTTCCTCCCACAGTCCAAAGATGTGCAGGTCATGTGAATTGGCCATGCTAAACTGCCCATAGAGTTAGGTACATTACTCAGAGGGCATGGGAATGGGTGGGTTATTCTTCGGAGGGTCGATGTGGACTTGTTGGGACGAAGGGCCTGTTTCCATACTGTAGGGAATCTAATCTTATTTAGATTAGATATTATGTGACAAGAAAGGAACGGTGGATGAGCTTTGCCTTGGAAGGGATAACCACAACTTGCTGGAATTTCACATTCAGATTGAAAGAGTGAAGGCTGAGTCATACATGAGAGTTTTAGTGTTAGGCAATGATAATTAAACTGATCTAAGGAAGGATTTGGCCTGGGTGGACTGGGGGAAGAAAAGAACAGTCAAAGGCAGGACAGCTGAAGAAATTGGCAATTATTAGCGAGATATTAAACACTAAAGAGGAATTGCATAACGGAGAAAAATCATCCATATCTTGTTAAGGAAGTCAACGATAACATGAAGGCAAATCCCAGTGCATATCATGCTGCATACGTGAGTCACACTGTGGAGGATTGGGCAAGTCAGTGACCTTGTGGTGTTATCATTGAAGTTTTACGTGATAAACCCAGATAATGTTCGAGTGACCTGGGTTCAAATCCTGTCGCATGTGGTGGAGCTTAAATTGAAATCTGGAATTAAGAGCTTGATGGAGGTTATGAATCAATTGCTGAGAAAAACTTACCTGGTTCACTGAAGTCGTTTAGGGAAGGAAACTACCATTCTACCATAGATTCACAACTCTCAGGCAGAAGATGTATATTCTTATCTCCATTCTAAAGATTTTCTCTTGACTCTCAGGCTATGTCCTTGAATCCTTTGTCTCCCAACAGTGGAAGCATCTTCCCAACATCTACTCTGACCAGGCAATCAGTATTCTGTATGCTTCAATTAGAGCCCGCTTCATCCTTATAAACTCCAGCGAGTATAGATCCAGAGACTTCATATGTTGAGCTTTTCATTGCAAGGACCATTCTTATGAAGCTCCTCTGAACACGCTCGGGGGTGGTACATCCTTCATGATTTATGGGGCCCAAAAGGGTGTACAATACTCCAATGTGGTCTGACCAGAGTCTTTCAGAGCAGTGGAAATCCATCCATTCAAGTCATCGCAAAAGAAATGTCATCACTGTATTTGCCTTTCTGACCAGACGCGCCACCTGAAATAATAATCTTAAAATGGACAATCGTCAATTGTTACAAAAATGAACAACGATTGAAGCATGCTGGGAAGTAGAACCCAGCCTTGACCAAACTCTCTGTGCTCATCCACATGCAGCAGAATGCAGCCTGGCTGCAACTACCCAGAGATAGTTTGCGAACAAGCCTGACAGCGGCAGACTCGGTAATACATACCTGAAGTTGGACCTGAATGTGACAATGCAATGTGACCTTCGGGCCATCAATGTGACAACCCCAGGTTGGATCTGATTGATCAGGGTAAAGGAAACTGATCATTCCATTGGCAGATTCTCCACACCCTCCCTAAAGGCGTGCAGACTTGGAAGGATAAGAATCACCATAAAACCGCTCGGAGAGTGGTAACTCAAGAATAACCACTGTAAGAGAAGACGCATACAGGACCATCAGAAGAACAAGAGGACTTCATCAGGTGGAAGCCGGTCACCTTCTGGTGGGGTGGTATGTGATCATCCAAAGTTAAGTGAAACCATAAGATATATTATAGTGTTTTTCATTATGTTATAATGCATTTTATTGTTCTCATATTAATTGTTTTCAATCAACAAATATCATTGTTTATAAGAGTTGACTCAGTTCTTTTGCTGAATATAAGATTTCAAACACACTGTGCAGCAGATACAGCACATTCCTAACTACTGACACAACCTGCACATTTACCTTGAGACAATCCTGACTGGAACTCGCAACATTCTGTACTTCAGACTTCTGAATTTTCTCCCCAATTATAAAGTAGTCCATGCCTTTCTTCTATCTCCTGAAGTGCATCACCTCGCACTTGCCCAAGTTATACTCCATCTGCCACGTCTTTACCCACTCTCATCCCCTGTCTGAATCCTTCTGTAGCCTCGCTCCATCTCAATGATACCTGTCTCTATGTCTACCTTTGTGTCATCTAAACACCTCGCTGGATTTCCCTCAATTCCGTCATCTAGATTGTTAATATACAAAGTAAAAAGTTATGGTTCCCTTGCGGAACACGAGTTGTCATTGGCTGCTATCCTGAGAAGGACCCTTTTATACTCAATCTCTACCTTCTGCCAGACAGTCAAGTTTCTGTACATACTAGTACCTTGTCTCTGATACCATGGGCCCTTATCTTACTCAGCAGCCTCCTGTGAAGCACCTTGTCAATGTCCTTCTTGAAGTCCAGATACATAGCATCCATTAACTCTCCTTGGTCGAACCTGCTTATTATATCCTCAAAGCGTTCTAACAGATTTATGAGCAAGACCTCCCCTTGATGAAACCATACTGACTTCGCCCTACTTTACCAGGCACCGGCAATTGTTCAAAAATCTCATCCTTCGCAATGGTTCCAGGAACGTATCCACGACTGGGGATAGGCTAATCAGTTTGTAATTTTCTGCCTTTTGCCTTTTTCTCCTTTGAAACAGGGTGTCAGTGCGATCCAAGATGGCGGCGACCCAGTCGGTCTGAGTCTGCAGAGCTCTGCCCGAGACTCAGGCAAGTGGGGTACCCACCCTCACCTCACCTGCTAAATTGCTAAAATAGTTTTTGCCCAGCACCCTTGGCCACTCTACATCAAACTTTAGCAGTCTGATGATTTTTAAAATGACCAGAGATAAAGGCTCTCGCAGTTCACAACAGACAGTTTCTTCTCCCTTACTACCCCTTAGCAACAGAGACGGGAGCGTGACCTGCTGGGGCGAGCCTTATCTCGGAGCTTGTTAAACCCCGAGAGATGATTGATGCTTCCATTGAAGAGACCAGTCCAGGTTGGAGTCGAACTCGATCATGCTGTAGAAACATGATGGAGGAATGGAGAAACTCGAGCAGCGGTTCGGGTTGGGGCGGGGCAACGGGCCGCAGCCTCCGAGACCACCGCTGAGTCATCAATGGGTCAGGTCTGGGCTCTGGAACAGCGAGTCCCGACCTTAGAGGAACATATTAACGACCTCGAAAATCGAGGTCATCGGAAAAAATATTCAGTTGCTGGGCCTTCCCGAACGAGAGGATGAAGGGCAGCTTGTTGATTTCCTGTAGCAATTGCTCCCACAGCTGCTGAAACTGGAGTCGGAGCTGGGCTGGTTGCTGGTTGAGCGGGCCCACTGGGTTGCTGTGCGCCGGCTCGGGTTGGACCAGCGTCCCCGCCCAGTCCTAGTTCAACGTCAACATTAGAGGGAAGACTCTGCTAGAGTCCACCAGAGAGTTGGGGAAGGATCCCCATGCCATGATAAACAGGGGCTCCAGGATAATGTTATTCTATGCCTATGGTCCGCAAGAGGAAGGCATTTGATGAGGCGAAGAAGAGTCTGAGGGATTTAAATATTCAATATTCTATGCGATATCCGGCTATGCTATGCTGCAGTCGTGGAGGAACTGTATATGACTTCAGATCATCACAAAAAAGTAAAAGAATTCTTGAATGCTCTCAAACAGACTGCAGGATTTGAACGATATGGATAATGACATTATTTGCCCCTCTTTTCTTTTTTTTTCCTCCTCCTTTCTCCCTTTTTTCCTTTTCTCTATCTTTCCGTGGTGGTGGGGGAGGGGGAGTGCTCTTTCCTTATCCTTTCTATGGACTCTTTTCAATCGCTCGTGCAGTTTATTTGATTATTGGGAGACGTTTCTGAGTGTTTTTTTTATTTGGTTGCTTATTATTTGCTGGGATTGTAATTTTGTAATTTTATATATTTTCATCTTGTTGTTTTGCTAAGTGTATCGAGGTGTTGGTCTGGGTGGTCGCCCACCTTTAAATTCTGTCTTGTAAGATGTTGGCATTTATTTACTCAACTTTGTAATGCCTGGGACGATGCCATGCTTCTGGCTGGGAGATGCTGTAGTAAAATTATTGGAAGGTAGTGGTGCCCCTTGTGAACAAAGGGGAAAGTCTTCTTTTAAGTATGTTTTATGTTATTTGTTTATAAGAATAGTTCTTATTTGTTTTGATTGAGCTGTTTAAAGGGTGTTCTGTGTGTGAATCATTTTTGGTTTTTATTCAATGTCTTTTGGGTGAAGTTCTTCCTCCTGGGGCATCTCGGGCTTACTCGGACTATCATGGCTAGTCATTCGTATAGGTGGTGCACCTGGAATTTCAAGGGGAGCCACTCATTAATCAAAAGGAAAAATATATTATCAAGTCTTAAACAAAAGACAGGGTGGAGTAGCCCTTCTACAGGAGACACATCTGCTTGATAAGGAACATTCGAAACTGCAACAGGGTGGATGTGGCCAGATGTTCTTTTCATCTTTCAGCTCAAAAAGTAGTGGAGTTGCCAGTCTTACTGGGAAGAATCTTCCCTTCCAAATGCTAAGCCAGATAAAAGATGAGTCTGGATGATATATATTAATTAAAGCCCTAATATAAGGAGAGGAATATGGAATTTTGAATCTCTATTGCCCGCTGGTGCACCATTTAAATTTGTAATGGAAGTGATCTCCAAGTTGGTGGCTCTCGGGTTGCACCACACAACTATAGGGGGATATTTAATTGTATCGTCGACACAGGGGTGGAGAGAATACCCAAGATCTCTGCGGGTATATCTTTTATATCTAGGCAGTTGGCAGAACTGAGTAGGTAGATGTGTGGAGGTGTCTACACCCTCAGGGTAGAGACTTTACTTTTCATTCTAACCCACACAAGTGCCATACAAGAAGCAATATGTTTGTGTCCCCTCGACACATTTGAACTCAATATTGTTTTCTAAAGTAGGTAATATAACTATTTCCGAACGTGCCGCAGTATATATGGAGGTTAAGACGAGTGATGACGAGATAGCTTCCCGATATTGGCGTATGGACCCTTTCCTATTGAAGGATAGTACATTCATAAAATATTTCTCGCAGGAATTTAATACCTTCCGGGATATCAACTCAAACACGGCCAATAACTGTTGAGTGATATGAGAGACTGGTAAGGCATACATGCGAGGGTTAGTTATCTCATATTCTGCGAACAGAAAAGACAAAAGAGAGAACAGCATCGGCTCGAGGCTCACCTGAAGGCAGCCGAGACAGCGGATGTGGATAGACCCTCCATTCCTAAACTACAGCGGGTCACAGCCCCTAGGGCAACTTTGAATTCCACACTTACTCAAATAGCCAAGAGGGAGATATTATTTGTGAAGCAGAGATTATTTAAATACGATGACAAGCCTGGCAGGTATATAACATGCCCTGCCAGGAAAAGAAAGGCTCCCCAAGCCATTACGTCTATTAGAAAGAGTACTGGAACCCTGACTTGTGATCGTGAAATGAGCAATGCAGCCTTTAGAAAGTTCTGTTTCAAATTGTGTAGGTCAAAGGGCTGTGAGGATAGAAAGAGGAAGATAGAGTCTTTTAAAAAAAAGTCTGGCCTTCCCGGGCCGAAAATTGGAGCAGGTGTTGTTCTTGAATGCACCCCCGGCAACCCAGGAAATACAGGAGGAGGTAAGACAGCTCCAGGGTGGCAAAGTGCCTGGACCAGATGGATTACAGGCTGAGTTCTATAAAGAATTTATTGGTGAATTGGCTGGGCCACTTATAAATATATATAATTATTCACATAGTCAGGCCTGCCTCTCGCCTTCTCTGAGAGAAGCAAATATTTTTCTCATTCTTAAGAAAGGAAAGGCCCCAGGTGACTGCTCTTCGCATAGACCTATGTCCTTGTTGAATGTGGATTTTAAAGTTCTCTCAAAAAATGTTGGCATTAAGACTGGAGAGGGTTTTACCATTCGTTATAAAAGAGGATCAGACAGAGTTTATACAGTGTTGCAGATCAACTAGTAACATTAGAAGAGTCTTAAATATGCTATAAGCCTACCAGCAGAGAGTGATACTGGAATTGAAGCAGAGAAGGGTAGAATGGCTATATCTCTTTTATGCACGGAACGGTTTGGTGTTGGAGAAGACTTTACTAAATGGGTAACAGTATAAATTAATGATCCCAAAGCAGCGGTTTCAGTTCGGATAGCGTTAGTATTAGGATACGTTGTCATCAGGGATGCCCTCTCTCACCATTATTATTTACACCAGTGATTGAGTTGTTCCTGGAAGCTATATGAGCTGACCCTAATATAATGGCTCTCGAGTTTGGATTGGGCAAGCATAAAATTACTCTCTATGCAGATGATAACCTCCTTTCCTTAAACGATCCATTGATATCTGTGCCCCGCTTAATTCAGGTGGTTAACTTATTTGGCATGTTCTCAGGTTATAAAATCAACTTTATGAAATCGGAGGCCATGCCACTGGGAGCTCTAGCCAGTATATCCAATTTTCTGGATGCATCCCGTTTCCCCTTTCAGTGGTCACTGGGGGGTTTTCTTTACTTAGGTATTTTTAATACTCTGGCATTCGTTTAGCTATATAAAGTCAATTATACACATTTATTGGAGAAAATAAGATAGGACCTTCAATGCTGGGAAGATCTCCCGAAATCCTGGCTAGATAGAATAGTTTTGGTCAACATGAATATCCTACCTCGCCTGTTATACGCTGTGAGAATGCTCCCGAAAACTTTATGGTTGGCTCGGCTCCTTTATTTGGAGTCATGGACGGCCCCTTATTAAATTAGAAAAGCTACAGCTTCCACAAATAAGGGGTGGGCTGGATTTTTCGGATTTCAGGGGGTACCAATTGAGGTCTCTATTGTCCTACGTAGCTTATTGGGTCTCTTGTGACCCACAAACAATCTGGTTAGGTATGAGGCCTCCCAAGCAAAATATCTCCTCATCAATCTACTATTTACGGACAAGATGACAGTTGTTACGATCATTGTAAAATCCTACTTTATTAAATATAATCAAAGCCTGGAGGATAATGCGACAGGATGAGGGCAACCTACAAAAATCCTCCCCCATACCCCGATAGTGGGAACGTTGGAATTACAGCCAGGGCTGACTGATGTGTATTCCGAACCTGGGAGTGCAAAGGTATCTTCGTTTTTGGGAGACCTGGTCGATGGGGAGGTCATGATGTCCTTCAAACAGTTGCGTCAGAAATTTGGGCTGTCTAGTAATTATATTTTTCAATATTTTCAAATAGGAGACTTTATATAAAAGAAGACCACACTGATAATTAATCCATATAAATCGGATAGGAAAGGAGAGTGCTTCAGCCGATGGGTCCGCCCACGGTCAGTACTCTCTACCACAAACTATTTAATAAGGTATCAAAGGACATGGAACAGTTACATAAAACCTACAGTCAAGTATTGGGGATGGAAATCTCCTTAGCGATGTGAGACGACGTCTGGGAAAACGCCAGGAAGATGTCTATCTGTAACAGAACTCAGGCTATCCAATTAAAAGTACTTCATTGGGCTCAAATGGCACTTGAGAGACTTGCAAAGTTCAAGGCAGGAGCATCTCCAATGTGTCCTACATGCAAAATAGAAATTAGTACTCTCACGCATTGTCTGTGGACATGACATAAGATCCGCATGTATTCAGACAGAGAAGCGAATGCCTTGACAAAGATTTTGGGTGCGGAGATTGGGTGGGACCCAGTGCCTCTACTTTGGGCTCCCCAAATTTCCCTTCTTTGGATGTATACAGGAGGAAATTATTCATTATGCTTTCCTTTTGTTCTTGAAAAAATATTTTAGTGAATTGGATATCTGAAGGTCCGTAGGACTTTCCATTTGGCCCAGGATAGTCATGGAATATATCCCCCTCGACTTTCTTACAAATATGGTAAACCAAAAGACGGAATTATTTGAGAGAACGTGGCAGCCCTTTTTGAACTACATTGACACAGATATATCGGCCACATTGTTCAGACCCTTTGCTTCACTGCGGGCATGGTTCTGGTTGGTTCGGGGTTGAGGGAGGAGGAATCCTGTGTCAATACGAGTTCTGTTATGACTTAATATAATTTTTTAAACATATGTATCTAGTTATTTATTTTCTTATTTGTTTTCTTTTCTACTTTTCTTTATTTTCAGTAACGGAAAATATACAATTTTATGGTTTGCTAGTTTGGAGAAGAGATTCGTAGTTTGTTTTTAAATTCTATATTTGCGTTCTTATTATGTTGTAAAGCAGAGTACACTAGTTTGTACTATTTTTATAATTTTTTTAAAAAATTCAAATATCTTCTTTTTATATAAAAAAAAACAAGGTGACACTTTCACAATTTTCTCGTCTTCTGGTTCCTTCCCTGATTCCAAAGATTTCTGGAAGATCACCATTAATGTCTCCATCCAGCTTATTTACCCATTTAGTTTTTCGAGCAACTTCTAATCAGCTCTGCCTCCTCACTTTCTTGAATTCTTGTGATTTCATTCATGTCTTCCGCCTTGAAATCTGACATGAAATAATTATTCAGTTTCTCATCTATTATTTGTTCCACACTACTATCTCACCAGCGTCATTTTCCAGTTCCCCAACATCCACTTCTCCTTCTCTTTTTTGCCCTTTATATATTTAAACAGACTCTTACAGCTGTCCGTTATATCACTGGACAGCTTATCCTCATATTTAATCTCCGTCCTTATTTCTTATTTGGTTCATCTTTATAAGCTTCCCAATCCCCTGGTTTCCCATTATCGTTTGCCGTGTTATCTGCTTACTCTTTTGCTTTTACCCTCGCGATGCATTCCCCAGTTATCCATGGATGCCTCATCCTCCCTGTACAATGCATCCATTACCTCGGGATGAATCTTTGCTGTGACTCCTAAATCGCTCCGAGAAACTCCCGCCATTACTGTTACACTGTCTTTCCTGCTAGGCTCCTCTCCCAGTCAATTCCTCCCAGCTCCTCCCTCATGTCTTTGTCGGTGCCTTTATACAGCTGTAATATTAACTCCGATTCTGCTTTCTCCTCTCAAATTGAAGTTTAGGTTCAATCATATTAGGATCACTGCCTCCAAAGGGTTCCTTCACCTTAAGCTTCCTTATCAAGCCTACCTCATTGCACAACACAAAATCCAGAACGGCCCGTTCCCTTGTTGCCTGAAACATAAGCTGCTCCAAAAAGTCATCTCGTAGACATTCCACAAATTCCTTTACTTGCAAACCACCACGAGTCTGATTTTCCCAGTCCACCTGCATATTGAAATCCCCCCCAATCACTGTAACTTTGCCTTTCCTACATATCTTTTCTATCTCCTGGTCTATAATGAGCCCAGCCCCTGACTATGATTCAATGGCAAGTACTTTACTCCAACTATGGTTTTACACCTTTGCGGTTCCTCAATTCTACCCACAGACATTCCACACCACCTGACCCTACTTTGAGTAATGGGAACTGAGTGATGGGACTGCAAAACACTTTAGCTTTGTCTCAAATTTATGTTTAGACATGGGGTAAAAATATTTCATTTTAAGTTACTTTGAAATGACGCCACAGTGCGTTTCTTTGACCAAAAAGTCTGTCTGTATTAGGAAAGAATACAATCTGTTTAAACTGTTAGAGAAGGAAGGTATGAAGAGGACATGACTCTATAAAGAGGTATAGGTTAGAACGAGTGAACAGGCAAGTATTGGTGTATGGAACATAGTAGGAAAAATGTGTCTGTTTTCAAATATATTGGCGGGTTGAATGGAAACGTAATGTATTATTGCAGTGGAGAGATTGGCGTTAGGCACAGAGGAACCAGGCATCTGGGTTACAAAATAAAAACTTAACATGTTCATGAATTTTTTAGGGAGTTAAGATAAATGTTGAAATTTTCTGAAACAGAACACATTTAAAAGTAGGGGCGTTTTTCTACAGATCTACAAGGTAGTGGTGGAACCACATCGAGAGAGCAATGGCCACAATGATATGAAATGCAATCCATAGAAGATTCACTCAGCTGACTCCTGGGAGGAGCGTTTATTTCTGGAGGAAATCTTGAATTGACTGGCCCTGGATCTGCTGGGCTTTAGGAGAACAACATGTGATTTTGTTGAACCCCAGAATATTCCAAGTAGTATTTCAAGTTGAATTCTTAAACAATGTTTCAGGTTGTCTGAGAGATTACCATGAGTGGATGGATTATAAGACTAAAGAATGTCTCTGTTAAGAAGATGATGATTTGGTGTAATCATCTCATTATGTTGTGTCTTTGTGAAATTCTCTTCCCATATAGCAATGAAGGATAAGACATTGAATATTCCTAAGGCAGAGGCAGGCAGATTCTTGACTAAGGACGACGCACTAACATTGTAAAGGCAAAGGAGGAATGTATGATTGAAGTCACAATCAGATCATCCACGACCTTATCGCATGACGGAGCTGCTTTGATTCCTTACTCCTGATGCTAGTTTCTACATTTCTGTTGTCTTTAGATACTGAAAAAATTATGACACGATTGTTATGAACATGAAGACTTTTCCTTTCAGATTTTTGGGCATAGCTTTCCATATGTGACTTTTAAATGGGACTCAAAAGCACTCAGGAAAGATTCATGATGTTGTAGAGAGGTCAGGAGTATAGGGCAAAGGGAAAGCCTCACTTGAAACTGCTTTCGAAATCAGATTGGGCTGAATGGATAACTTTAATAGAGCTGATTCCATTCAGTTGTTCTTGTGAGGTGTGTTTCATTACAAGGCCAGCATTCTGTTGACTGTTTAATTTCTACTGAGAATATGGTGATAGACCCCTGGGGTTCCTGTGGCGCAGGAACACTAACAGGTATGTAACAAAGAGAGAAACGGGGTTCTCAACAATTCGATAGTGAAGGGGGAATGATATACCTTCAAATCCTGTGTGCCCTTGGAGATTGTATTCCTCATTATTTGATGCTCACAAGGTGCCGAAATAATAAGATTTCATTCTCTATTTCCAACAATTAAAGTGGTAGACTCATAAAGCATACAAACAGGTCTTTCAGTCCAATACATCGATGCCAGCCAGAAAACACCAGCTACGTTATTCCCAGTTACCTGTAGATCTATAGCCGACTATTCCCTGGCATTTTGTGTTTAAATGCTGCGTTACTTTGTTTCTGTGACCTGAGCTTTTTCTCTTTCAATATATGCACGAAATGGTTTCACAGAAATACATCATATAACTTTAACGACAGCGACACACTCATTGGATCAATAAGATGTCCTCATTTTTTGATAATTATTTAAAAAATCGAATTGACTTTTTAGTTTATTTGGGATTTGTATGGAGCTAGACCAGCATTAATTTCCCTTGAGACGTTCCAGTCCAGTTGGTTTTGGTCCATCCAAGTGGCTGTTGAGAGGGAGTGCCAGCTGCGCGTCTCATGTGCCAGTTTAACAGTGAGTAAATATTACTGGTTTTGGATGGAGTGTTACACAAGCCGCCATATTGTGAGGAACAGCTCGTAGGAAAACGAACTCTTTGTCAATGCAAATATATGAGAAGGAATTTATCATTCTTCAGAGAAATAACAACCTTACACAAGAAGTCTATATAATAAGGAAGTGAAACCTGTTTCTATGTTATTGGTGTCCTTAAAATAATGGTGTCAAACAGCTGAAATAATGCTGTTGCTGTCGTTGGACGATTCTTGCACTGAACGTGTGAATTAACATGGATGTTTTCAGAAATGTATGGGCTGTCCTGGGTTGAGTAAGTACTGATACTCCATGGGATGACAATGGTTTGTAATCTCGCCTCTTACTGAGCACAGTTCGATGGAACAAACCAACAAGTCTCATTGGTTGCTGCTTCAGAATACATCAGAGCTTTCATGGCTGCCACCACATGGAATCATGTATTCAAGACACGGCCCAACGAGTCTGTACCATTCAATGCTGATACAAGTGCTTCATAAAGTTTGTGAGGTTTCCTTCCTTATCACCCCTCTCAGGCAATGCATTCTAGACACAAACCATCGTCTGGGTTCAAAACAGATTCCACAAATCCTCTCTTCACGTCTTGGCTTTCATTATAAACCTACTCCCCCTTGTTTTTGACCCTTTGACTCAGGGGAACCGCTGCTGTCTGTTCACTCTATTCATACTTCTCATTCTCTTATACACCTCTGTCAGGTTCACTTTCCTCCCATAGTGTACACAGGTTCAGTACATTGACCATGCAAAATTACTCATCATATGCAGCTAGGTGTGTTATCTATGTGAGATGCAGGGACAGAGTAGGGGGCGGGTTAGCCATGGGAAATGCAGGAATGGGGTATGAGGTGGGTCTGGTTGCAATGCTATGTAGAGGGTCAGTGTGGACTCGATGGGCCAATGTCCCGTACATTAACAAAAATAAAGGTTAAATCAAACAAGGAAAGATACTGGGGTTTTGAATCAAATGGAAACAGAGTGCTGGGGAAACGGCGTAGGTTTGGCAGTCTCTGTCGAGAGAAATAACACAGTTAGCATTTTGAGTCCACTCACCATGCATCAGACATGAAAGCAGCTGGGAAATAGTGCAATATGAGTTTGTGGATTGTGTTGAATATAAGGAGAAATACAAACATAGAAAAATATAAACAAAGGGACTGTGGATGACCAGTTGTTATGGAAATAAATTGGGTGATCATTTATTTTTCACCTTTTCCCAAATTCCTGAGTATCATGATTCAGTGGAGTTCTGCCCCCTCTATCTCTCCATGCTGGGTGTGGTCATCTTCTTGTCTTCATTAATGGGACATGGGTGTTGTTGGCTGGGCCAGCATTTATTTCGCTTTCCGAGTTGATTTGAGAAAGTGCTGGGAACTGCATCTCTGAGCCACTGCACATCGACGTGCTGTAGACCGGCCGTGCTCAGGTCTGTCTGGTTTCACTTCTTTGAGAACTCGTAGTGTATAACTGAATATCAGACTTCACCATTGCAAAGAGCATTTGGGAATCTACCACTGCTGACGGTCTGGAATCACATGTAGGCCAGACCACTGAAATTCCATTCCCGGAAGGACACTAGTGATCCAGATGTTCTTAATTTTTACAATCATTAATATTTCATTAGATTGCTAATTCCAAATATTTTATTGAATTCAAATTCCAGCGTTGATGTGGCAGGATTGATGTCCGAGTTTGGGTCATTACCTGGGAAAGGCATACCATTGGGAAATATTTGTAGAAATCTCAGAATTTATAGTTTAGAGAAAATACCGCTAGACCATCACCGCCCCAGCATCTCCACCATCAATAGCGGTGTTGCTGTTATCGTGACTGAGGTACAGAAAATTGTGCAGTTACATTGTCAACTATTTACATGGAGAGCAGAACTATTCATATCTCAGGGACGGCACAGAAATGTAACAGTTTATCAGCCAGGAATAGGAACAGAGGAGAGATAGGCATTTTATACATTGAGTGGGCTTGCCATATATGTAAGTATTGACTTGCACCTGACATTAGAAAGTCAGTGTAGCTTCTCTGGATGTTTTTCTTAGATTTGTGTTGTCAGCTGCTGCATTCATTCAGGGAGACCAGAGAGCCTGGTGTTCCTACTCTGTGCAAGGTATGGGGATAGATTTTACAGTGTATCTGGGTCTGCCGAGACTGCATAGGGAGGATCAGGACACTGCACTGTCCTTACTGGGGTTTCCACAAATATTTCCCAATAGTATACCTTTTCCAGGTGCAAAGAGTTAAGCCAGTTAATTTCAACAATGAGGAGATCAGAGCTGTGCAGTCTCAACCTCGGGAGAGGACTGTACTCAAAATGTCCATCAACCATTTTGATTCTGGAACGAGTCGGACAGGAATGGGGGCCAGAGTCTCACGTATTCACGATATGACAGAGGCCATCTCTGTCCAGTCAGGTGAACGTATTGGTTCTGTCCAAACAGAAGACGCAACAGACGGTGTTTTGGAAGTATTGGAGAACATGGTGACTGCGAAAGCGAGGAACTTCAGGAAAGTTTGAATTAGTAAAGTTTAAGTACTCGAAAAAACTTATTGCGTTGAAGGTTGGTAAGCTGCTGGACCAGATGAATGATGAGTTTAGAGTGCTACAGAGATAGGGTTGGAGAATTGAGATTTTGGATAGCTCTTTTTGGAGCTGGTTCAGACACGCTGAAGTAATGGCTTCCTTCTTTCCTGCCTTTTCCTTAATTATATGAGAAAGGTCGAAGCTCTATAGATTCTGTAAAGGATCTTGCATACTAGAAAGCAGCTATTAAAGCCACACATATTTACAACAGGATGGAGCGTGAAAACACAAAACCAACTGGAGGATAGGTTTATGTCACGAGTGAGGAAACTATAAACTTTTTTTGTAATTAATCATAAGCAGATCATTGGAGAAGAATGATATGATTGAGCAGCATCAAACTAGAATCAGGATAGGAAACTATCTTTGAAAAACGTACTGGAGTTTATGCAGGATATTGGTTGTGACATTGGCGAGTGAGAACTAGTGGGAACGGTGCATTCAAATTTTCAGAAGAAGGTTGACACGGTTACACACAGGTGAGTGAAAAAGTTACACTCTTTGGGTAAGGGGGAGATATCCTACATGGATTGAGAATTGGATGATGGAGTGAACACAGAGTCTAGGGTCCTCCTTTGGACAGAAGGCCACGACTGATTGGGTATCACATGCGTCAGTGCTTGGAACACCGGTATTTGTAACACAAAGAAGTGATTTGAATGTGAACAACTCATACAGTCCTTTTCATGTAATTATTAGAAGGTGAGAGTTTGGAAGTGTTTTTGGCAATAAAGGACTTGGATGTCCTTGGTCATAAGTCACAAACAGGATTCATGCAGTGCATCCATTAATCAAGACAAAAAATGAAATGGCAGTCTTCATTACAAAATGCATCATGTGTAGGAATTGTGGAGTGTTGTTGAGGCAGCATTTGGGCTATTGTGGAGATACTTTCTCTCCTTTATAAATCAATGATCTCCCTGTCACAGAGGCCGTGCAAAGCTATTTTATCACAATAATCTCTGGGATGACGGTAGCATGAAGAGAGCGTGAAGGAAATGGATGTTTATTTTGTAGCACGGTGAGGGAATAAGAGTTGACTACGTTGAAACTTGAAGATCATGGACGAACACACATTATTTCCATTTAAAGACATTGCTGGCATGAGAAATTGCATTTTCCCCATGATACGTGCTTCTTGGACATTTATGTTGCTCTGTGGAGCTCCCATGTTGATTGAGAGACTGTTTCAGGATCTGACTGAACTCTTACCACCTCAATGTGCAAATGGCGTGTGGCCCTGCACTGAGCGTCACATTGTTCACAAATCTGTCAGCAGAGGCAATGCCTTACTTCCGAAAGAGTTAGCCATTCCCAATAGCTTCTGCCCTCCACAGAGAACACCAGTCCACGTTTTCAGAGACTTCACATGAAACATTTGTCTTCTCTCGTCACCGTCAGCAAACCAAGTTGATATATCAATTGTGTACAATTAGCAATGGAGCCAGGAGGAACAACATGGAGCAGTCTATCTGTGCAGTCTCTGCTTCATTGGTTTGTCATGTTGGGGAGTCGATAACATTCTTCTATTTCTGTACAAGGGGCTTGAAGGGCTGAATAGCCGCCTCCTGGTGTCAGGTGAGAAGCTCAAGGGCCTGATTGGACAATCCCTGGTTCCTGTTTAACAGCTCAATGTGTTTGACTGGGCTCCTTCTCTTTCTGTGTAATAGGCAGAATGGATTGAATGGGCTATCCCTATTCTTATCCAATAGTGTTGATGGGCTGAATGACCTCCTCACATTCCTGTGAAGTGAGCTTGAGGTGCTGAATGACCCCTCCCCTTACTGTGTAATGCACAGTGTCAAGCAGTACTGTTACATGAATGTTACCGACATTTTAACAGCACAAGCCTGAATGCTGCCTGGGTCTTGCTGCACATGGATACAGACTGCGACAGGAGCTGAGGAAGGACACATTATTCTAAACATTGTGAGATTAGATTAATTACACTGTGGAAACAGGCCCTTCGGCCCAACAAGTCCACACCGACCCGCCGAAGCGCAACCCACCCATAACCCTACATTTACCCCTTATCTAACACTACGGGCAATTTAGCATGGCCAATTCACCTGACCCGCACATCTTTGGACTGTGGAAGGAAACCGGAGCACCCAGAGGAAACCCACGCAGACACGGGGAGAATGTGCAAACTCCACACAGTCAGTAGCCTGAGGCTGGAATTGAACCTGGGTCCTCTGGCGTTGTGAGGCAGCAGTGTGCCACCGTGCCGCCCACTATCTTCATTGACCTTCCCCACTTCTGAGCTTATGATGGGGCGGAAGACATTGAGGAGAAACTGAGAATGCTTGTGCTGTGGGTCTCCCGCAGAGTTGTCCGGGGACTGAGGTGGTGGATGTCCAAGAACCACAGCCATCTTCTTTGTGCTGAAACTCTCCAACCGGTGGGGAGATTCCTCCTAATCTCCACAAAGTTCCATTTTCGTCAGGTTCCTTGATACCATCATCAGTCAAATACTGCCTTGTTATCAGGGCCAGTCATTCTGTCCTGGTGTTCATATGTTTCGTTGATGTCAGAAGGTCAGTGTATGTGTGCGGTATGTTTCCTTCTCACAGAGGGGAGTAACCGTCGGCACTCTCTATTCCAGAGAGGTAGGGGAAATAGATTACTGAGATACTTGAAAGACAGGGATGGATGGATGTTTGACACGTCAGGCACTGCGGGAGTTGGGGCCGACAGCAGATCAGCCATGACCCTATTAAAGGGAAAGACAGGCTGTAGGAGCTGAATGACCTATCCTGCTTCTTATGTTCTTGCATTCTGTTATGGAAAGTTTCATCGTTGTTATTTTTCTGGAAGTCCTGTGAAGGAATGTTGTCGTCAAAGAGACCAGAGGATTTTGTGAGCAATATCTGGGTACAGTATGGGAGCTTTAATCACTGTGAATCGGGGTCAACAACATGACTAATAAATGGAACCGGGGAACTTCTCTAAAGAGAGTGGAGGGGACTGTTTCACAGTAACATCCACTCTTTTGGCAAGAATGTTTTCCAATCCACACCAAATCATGCCTGGATTCAGGGGCTGAATGGTCTCCTCTTTTTCTGTGCACCAGGTAGTAGGAGCAAGTGGTCTCCAACTGATCTTGAGTAGCAGATTGAGGGGCTGAATAGAATGGGGCAAGGAGGACTGAGGAACTGGAGTGGGTCCCTGACCCCGCAGGCACTAAGATTATGGCTGATCAGATTGTAGTCTCAGCCCCTCGTTCCTATCTGCAGTTCATTTTCTTTGAGTCACTTTCCCTTCAAATATTTAACTAACACATCTTTGAATAAGTGCAAACACACAGGTGTCACAAACCTATAGGGTAGAAAATTCCCACTCAATGGCCTTGTGAGAATTTCTCCTTATCCCTGTTCCTACTGAGTTTAGAGATTCATTCTTTCTTTTTATAGTCCCACTCCTCGAGATGTCACAACAAATTATCAGTGTAACTAAGTGTGTAATTTGGTAACTGATATCCGTCTCATACTGGGTCAGGTTCAATGTTAGGAACGTGTCAGACAGGTTTCTTTAATTTCAAAAAATAACTAATCCAAAACCAAAGCAAAGTTACTCGAATTACGATGGATACATACATGATATACAGTTTGGACATTGACAATATGTACATTAACATTTATTTTTCTATAAATCTGAGACACAGAAATACACGCACACACTTGGTCCGAATAACAGTTGATATCATGACAAAGCAAAATTGAAAATGTTCCATTGTTAATCTGTCTCTGAAGTGATTCTGCCTCACAGAAACTGCTAGCATTGGGGTTTCTTCCTGGAACAGTTGGATTTGGCTGAATTCCCTTTTCTGCAGGCAGTGGAGACATTCCAGTGAATCCTCAAAAGGAACGCTCAAAGAGTGCTAAAGTTGGCTGATTGGTTTTCAGCTCGCATTTGTTGCTGTAGAGAAGTTCAAGTAGAGATAGAGCAATGACCGTTTGCTTTTACGACAGATGATATTTTCTCCCTGCCTGATCTAAAACATGCAATAATGTGACCCGAACACCATATATAAGGTCTGGTTGAACATTCCCCTGATTGCATGACTCCATCCATGTTATCTGTTCCATTTTGGAATGATTTGTAATTTATAATTTGAAGGTATGTTCATATGTGTCTGCATAATTTTTGTACAATAAATTCATGTCCTCATAGTACCTGTGTTAAAATGAATATATTGCTTTCTAAAATTGAATGCTAAGTTTTATTCTCTTATCCATTAGCTACGTCCCAATGCACTCTCCTCACAGGCTTATATGGTTCAATATGAACATCTCTCATTCTCAGGCTTGAAGAGCTCTGACCTTGCAGAGGCCATGAGGGGCACGGATGCGGGGAACAGCTAAGGTTATTTTCCAAGGCTGGAGGAGTCCAAAGCATAGGGTAGTGAGTTAAGGTGAGAGGGAAAAGATTAAGAAGATACCTGAAGGATAACTATTTTACGCAGAGGGCAGTGCGTGTATGGAACGAGCTGGCAGGGAAAGTGGTGGAGGCTGGTACAAATGCAACATTTAAGAGACAATGGACGGGTATATGAATAGGAAGGGTTTCGATGGTTATGTGTCTAATGCTGGCAAATGGTGCTACATCAGTTGGAATATCTGGTCGGTGCAGATGAGTTGGACTGTAGGGTCTGTTTCCATGCTGTATGACACAATGATTCCATCAGGCCTTCGTTCTAGCAAGGAGTAAAGTGAAACATCTGTGAAAGCTTCTAAAACAATTACATGCTTTTCTTTCAGTTGAGGGGTTCATTACTCCAAACAAGATATCCGATGTAGTCTCAGCATTGCCATGTACAGACGCAGTAAAACATCCCAATGATTATACCCAATAACGTTTGCATGAAAAGCATCATTCGATACACTTTCCTAATCACTTGCTGAATCTGCTGACTAGGTTTATATGACTCATGTACCGGGACACACAAATCCCTCTGTAACAATGAGTTCATCGATGTTTCTCCATTTAAGTAGGTTACTGTTATTTTTTCTGTTCAACACAACACTGACATTACTTAACCGACATTATACTGTTTTCTGCCAAAGTTTTGTTCACTAATTTCCCCTGTCTGTTTCCCATTGCAGAGTCTCCATGTCAATTTAAATGACTATCTTCGTGAATGAGCGAACTGAGCTCCACTCCAATCAGTCTGCTCATCCAAATCATTGGTAGATTGTAAATAGTTGATAATCTCACACTGATCCCTGAGGCACTCCACCAAGTTACAACTTTTCAACCTGAAAATAAACATTTATCCCAAATGTTTATTCCCTGATAGCTAGCCGGGTTTCCCCTGTTGCTGCGCAGCAGGCTGGAAAGTTTGGATGGCCTCATTGATGCTGTGAAATATACTTAGCGGGCTGAAAGACATCAATCTATTCCTGCATAAATCCTTAGAGGACAGAATGGTCTCCTCCTGTCTCATTATAACGATGCTGACTGGCTCAATGGAATCTTCCTTTATCTCTGTAACATTACCGATTGCTTGAGAGAACAACACATGGGTTAGGTCCAGCAGCTGGCCATTCAGCCCCTCGCACCTGTTGCATCATTCAGAATGTGCATGGTTGATGTTATTGTAACTAAACATCACTTTCCTGTCTGTTCCCAATAAACATGGATTCTCTTGTTCATCTAAGATCTATGGAACTCCACCATGAATGTTTTCAGTAACCCAGTCTTCACTGCTCCTTGGCCATGAGAACACCACAAATCTCGCAACCCTAAAGAAAAACGATCATCCCTGTCTCAGGCAGAAACGGGAATGCCCTTATTCTGAAAATGTGTTCCCCTCAAACCAATCCCCATTAATTTGATATATAAGGAGTCGACAATTAGAAACAGATATCAACCACCCAGTCCCTCAAACCTGTCCACATTCCCATTAACTCTGCTAATCAAATACTTACCCAATTCAGCCTCCGCTGACCATGCGGAAAGACAATTCCAGGCACCACAAGATCATATGAGCAATGAACCCTGGAGTAGAATTAGGCCATTCAGCCCATCTACTCTGCCATGACATTTGATTGCAGCTAAAATATTTCTGAATCCTATTCTCCTGCCTTCTCCGACTGACCATTGATAACTTGATATTAAAAAAACGTTATTATTTCTCTGTATTAGAGACACTGTGTGCCGTTAGGTTGGGTCATGTTCGTGTGTAAATGTCCATATCTACCTGCATATCTCTGTGCGCATGTGTTATGCGTGTTCGTGTCAGTATCTCAGTTTGTGCGTACCTCTGTCTGCATCGCTGTGCAATGTTGTTTTGAAGTAAATAGATTGAAATTGGAATCAAAGTCTCCCTCCTCCTCCTCCTTTCTCTCTCTTTGTCCCTGTTGTTCATGATAGAGTTCATAGAATCGCTACAGTGTGGACACAGACCCTTCGATCCAAGAGGTACACACTGGCCCTTCGAAGAATAACCCACCTAGACCAGTTCAAATGATAGCCTATGTTGACCTCTGACTAATGCCCCTAACCTACACATCCTTGGGCTCTATGGACAATTTAGCATGTCCGATTCACATAACATCCACATTGTTGGAATGTGGCTGGAAACCAGAGCACCCAGTGGAAACCCATGCAGACAGAGCGAGAATGTGAAACTCCACACAGACTTCGCCACAGGGTGGTATCGAGCCCGGGTGCCTGGCGCTGTGAGGCACCAATGCAAGCCAGTGAGTTTTATGATTAGATTCATACAATACTACCCTCCGCTGGCCTCCCCACGCCACTGCATTAGTGGCACAGTTTTTTAAGGTTAAAATCATACAACACCAGGTTATAGTTCAATAAGTTTAATTGGAAGCACAGTAGATTTCAGAGCAACACTCCTTCATCAGGTGATAGTGGAGGGCTCAATCTTAACACAGAATTTATAGCAAAAGTTTACAGTGTGATGTAACTGAAATTATACATTGAAAATTTGATTGTCTGTTAATTCTTTCATAGAATACAGTGATAGTTTCACTTCTTTCAAGTAATCACAAAACTTCTTTTACAACGTTTCATTCTCGGGTTAGCTGTACTTCCCAGGAGCTGAAAAATTACGACATGTTCTTCGTGACCTGCAAGACATTAAATGAGGATGAGCACCTCACCAAGACCTTCCCCAGACCTCCACTACTTGCTTTTAAACAACTGCTAAACCTCAAACAGATCGTTGTTCGTAACAAGCTGCCCAGCTCTCAGGACATCCCCATACAACCCTGTCGCTGTGGACGCTGCAAGATGTGTCAGATTGTGGACATTGATACCACTATTACGTGTGGGGACACCTCCGACCTTGTACATGGCAGGTACTCATGTGACTCAGCCAACGTTGTCTATCTTATACGTTGCAGGCATGGATGCCCGGAGGATTGGTACATTGGGGAAACTGAGCAAACGTTACGACAACGGATGAATGGGCACTGCACAATAATCAACAGACAGGAGGGTTCCCTCCCAGTTGGGGAACACTTCAGTGGTCCAGAACATTCCGCTTTGGGCCTTCGGGTGACCATCCTTCAAGGTGGGCTTCAGGACAGGCAGCAGAGAAAAGTGGCCAAGCAGAGGCTGATCGCTAAGTTCGGTACCCATAGGGAGGGCTTCAACCGGGACCTTGGCTTCATGTCACATCATAGGTGACCACCATTGCACTACACACACACACGCACACACGGATGCTCCCACATGCGCACACTCACATACACACGGACACACATATACACAGATGCGCACACAAACACACACACACCCTTACAGACACGCACACTCCCACACTCACACATGCACCCCCTCACAGACGTAAGACACTCTGCACTCACTACACACACACACACACACACACACACACACACACACACACACACACACACACACACACACACACACATTTTCTCACACTCACAACCCCCAACCCAGACAGGCACACACACAGACAAAGACCCACATGCACACATATATTTTGCGGGGTGAATTTGTACTTGCAGAGTTACATTGTACTTTGCTCAAAAACTGCATGAAGTTATGTAAAACTCCGTTATCTCACTTTTTAGATTAGAATGAATCTAAACAGTACGGCATAGACAGAGAACACAGGGGGCCAATACTTTCAACATATTGTCTAGCTATCACCATTGTTAACATCTCACCTGACAGTGCAACTTTGTAAAACAGGTTTTGTGATTTACACATGAAAGAAGTGAAAATATCACTGTATTCTAACAGTTGAAAGGATTAACAGACAATCACATTTTCAAAGTATAATTTCAGCTACATCACTCTGTAAACTTTTGCTATAAATTCTGTGTGACGATGGAGCTCTCCACTATCACCTCATGAAGGAACGTTGCTCCGAAAGCCAGTGTGCTTCCAATTAAGCCTGTTGGACTATAACCTGGTGTTGTGTGATTTTTTACTTTGTACACCCCAGTTCAACACCGGTATGTGTCTGAGAAGATAACAAATCCTTTGCTCTGAAACTCTCGAATTGCATCGCCATGTGATGTTTGAAATAATATCTTTGGACGCACAGAACAGTTTTGTCTGAGACGAAACAATATTGTTCCTGTGTCATTACCAACATTACTGGAACTTTTTTGGGACTTTTCAATACTTTCTCACGTATTTTTTAAGCATTGCAAGTCACACAATGGGAAATCAATTCATCTCATCTCCTGACAAAATGGTTCACTCGGAAGCGAGTATTTCCTTTCTGACAGGCCTAAGTATATTTGCAACCCTCCACCTACCAGCATTGTGTGTGAGTGTGCGTGTGTGGGGCGGGGGGTGGGGTGAGGGAGTTGGGGTTGAAGGTGTATGTGTTGATAGTGTTGTCAGTTTGGATGGTTCTGTTAGCTGCTCCCCTCTCTCCCAGCCAGCCTGAATCCTGGAAGGTTATCATCCTCTGCCACTGTCACTGCAGTAGGGTGTGGAGGCCAGCTGAGGGAGAGATTGTGTCATTTTAAACACCGCAGAGACGTCAGACCTGCATCCACTGACAGACACCCACAGAGTCAAATACAGACACACAGGTAAAGTGGATGGGGTGGGATGCGGGAAATGGATTTCGGGCACTCCACCACCGGTCTTCACTCTTTGTGTCCTATTCCGAGCTGTTTGTCCTGGAATAGAAGACGGTGAATGATGGAGTGAGAGTGAGAGTGGGTGACTCTGCTGTTAGTGCTGATGTAGGTGGTGGGGGGAAATGGTGACGTGTCCAGAGGGAGTCAGTCAACAATTTTGCATCCATCCAGTGCTATTAGTGAGGGAGATATAGTAGAGGGGAAAGAGAAAGAGAGAGAAGGTGCTGCATGTTGGGTGGTGAGCTCAGACCATACTCGCTGTGTCTAGTGGTTGGCCCGCGCAGGGAAGAGACTGGTCCCCCTTTGTACTAGCCCATTCACGAGAACCTCTGAAAACAGGGAGTGAGTGTGTGTGAGGAAAGGGATTTGCTGTATCTTTATGTGTTTTCGTCTGCACAAGCACATACTCTCACTCTCCCCCTTACATACACTGATGCACACTCTCCCTATCCGTTCCACACACACATTCTCACTCTCCTTCTCACATGCGCATACGCGCACTCCACTCTGTCACACGCACGCATACACACACAGTCTCTCTCTCTAACTCCTGCACTCACACACACATACACACCCTCTCACTCTCTCTCATGTACACATAGTCTCTCTCTCTCTCTCTCTCTCTCTCCCCCTTCATACAGACACACCCCTCTCTCCTACTTACGCACACACATGTACGCACATATAAATCTGCGGATTGAACTTGCATTTGACCATTTGTATTTGCAAATGCATTTTATTTTTTCCAAATACGTACAATTTGTAGACAGTCAGTCAATGTGTTATTTTATAAACTCCTACTTTGTAAATAAAACCAGTCTGACTCCAAGATACAGACAGCGTCCAAATAAGGTCTCACGCTTAGAATACATTGTCTGACCGCAAGTGTTACTTCATTTACCTGAAGTTATCTCCAGGCAGTGACTTGAAATAAATTCTGCGATTTGCATAATAATCAATCAAACTTGCACCTAACTGATTAAGTATTTAAGAGCGATCTTAGGTGTGTTCAATTCATGTGCATAAAACTTCTGTGTTTAAGGTCCTCCTGTCTCTTATACCTATGAAGGAACAGCGCAATAAAACATTGTGTTTGTAAGTAAACCCATTGGACTCTAACCTGGTGTTGTTTGATTTTTGATCTTGTCCAATCCAGTCCAAAACCAGCGGCTCCATATCATGGCCTTTACTGGTTAGCTAATGCTCTCCCCGAGCAAGTAAATTGTTCCTAACCCCATGTGTTCGTGTCTTGCATATTAATCTTTTGCATTGCACGTTATGCACTGATGTCTGCAAGTCCAGATATAATACATTTATAGGATCCCCATTATCCACTTTGCTTGTTACGTTTTATTTAAAGAAAGTTAGTCAACTCATTCAAACATGATTTATCCTTCATAAAGCTATGTTGACTGTGCTGGATTGTGGCTTGACTTTGGAAATCTCCTGTTATTTATACCTTCATCATGGATGTTAATAATGTGTCTTCAATCCCAAAAGTTTTCTCACTACTTTTCATTCCCCAGTGAAACTGGTTATTCGAAGTCCTTCCTTTTCTATAACCTTTATGTTTCCTTTCACAATTCCTATGTAACAGGCACAAGACTGTAAACGATCTGCTCCAATTGCTGTGTAAGAGGCAGGGTTGTCTGATTGGGCTCATTCTGTTCCTGCTTTACACTTCCTGGTATTCCTACATCATAGTCTCAGTGGACTTGCATGTCCTGCTCCTGTTCCTGACCAAGCCGCTGATGATCTCAATGTCCACCTCCTGTTGCTCAATGACAGGTTTGGGGACTTATGGAATCTCCCTGCTCAAATGTCACTTTTTAAGAGCTGAACTATGCAGGCAAGTTGTGTTGCCCACACTGAGTAGCTCAGAGGTTAGCACTGCTGCCTCATTGCACCAGAGATCCTAGTACAATTTCAGTATTCAGTTTCCTCCCACAGTCCCAAGATGTGCAGAGAATGTGAATTGGCCAAGCTAAATTACCCATAACGTTCGGGGATGTGGAGGCCAGGTGCATCAGTCATGGAAAATGCTAGGTTGCAAGATTGGGTGGGGTGGGTGGTGGGATTAGATGGGATGGTCTTCGGAGGATCAGTGTGGAGTCGATGAGTCAAATGGCCTGCTTCCACACTGCAGCGATTTTATGATTTACATCTTTGTTCCAGCAATCAGCTGAGGGAACAACCTTTGAGTTCATTCCAACATCCTTTCCCCAGCGAGCAGACTAAATCTGTGTGCACTACTCCAGATGTGATTTCACTAAGTCCCTGTACAGCAACAGGAACACTTTACCACCCTGCTGTAAAATTCCCATCCAGATTAGAGCAGTCTCAGCTGTCTGGGGAATACACAGCTTTGCTCAAAGATCATTGTCCTTCTCTACTCCACCAGCATAACGGGAGATCTGGAGAAAATCTCAGAATGACGCTTGTGAAGAATGGGGAAGATGTGGTGAGCTAATAACCATGTTGAGATATGCCTCGCCAAACATCTTGTCTGAATCTACCATTAACCTCGCCAGACCCCACGTCACTCAGATTCCACAGAAACTGGTAAGGTGGATCTCAGAAACAGCAAGGAGAAGCAAACCTTCATGAGAGTTATGTATCAAAGTGAAAGCTGCAATGCAAAGGTTGTGAATGCTATAAAATAGGAAATTAGACATACAGGTTTGCGAGTACTGCAGTAATAATGAACAGCTTCAAGCTACATGTCACCAGTGTTTACTCAAGTGAATGTTAATGCAGGGAAAATCGATTTCATGAGCATTTCTGAGACGGGTTGCTTTAGTAGTATATTGAGCAGCGAGCTGTTGATCAGGCAATTTTGGAATTGGTGTTGTGTGATCAGAAGAGCAAATCGAAGACTTTGCTGTAGAGGAGCTTTGGGGAATAGTGATCTTAATAAATGGCATTTTACATGACGGCTGAATACAAGCAGTTTTTTTTTCTTATATTAAGAGCATCCACCTGAGTCGTGCAAGCCATTAAGATACGAGAATAAACTTGGTTTTTGTTAATTTGAAAAGTGCATTAAAGTGACTTAATGAAAGATAGGAAATGTCTGCTTTTCACAGAAACACTGTAAGATCTACAATATACATATATTGTTCCAAGGCATAAATCGCAAAAGTGAAAGGTGACTCAACGATGGTGAACAAAAAAAGTTAAGAATTGCATTAGATCGATGGAAGTACGTTAAAGAAGGGTCATCAATTGTGGATTCATTGAAATTGTGGACGCAACAAAAGGGGGCTGATAAACTGATAAGTAAATTATGAAGAGAGCAGCAGTACAAACCATCCCAAAACAAAATGCCTGACGAAAAACCTCTGAATATTTGTATGGAAAATAAAAGCAAGGTCAAATGTGGAAGTGTGAATGTGTGGACAGGATAATTTATTGTGGAGAACAGAAAAATGATAGGGAAACTTACCAATTACTTTATATCTGTCTTCACGGAGGAAGGTCCAGAAAATCTCTCGGGAATACCAAGTGACCATGGGACTTGTGTAATTTAAGACTAAAATCGTTCATATCAGTGACAAGGTACAGTTTGAAAACTGTCCTTGAGTATTGATATTGATAAGTCTGACAGACCAAATGTACTTCATACCAGAATTTCAGAGAAAGCAGAAATGGACAAAATAATTGCATTGCGAATCACTGTATTTTTGTGTATTCAATTTGGAAGGTTATAAATGCATTCTAAGGATTTACAAAGTGAAGAAGAGGGAGAATGGTGAACTACAGACCAGTTAATTTATTGTTCACAGTAGAGAATCTGTCGCAATTTATTATAACGAATGTGATATTGGACACTTGGAATGTTATAGCAAACGTCGGGAGAATGATGCTAGATTTCTGAAAGGGAAGGCAACATTTACAAAACGTTTGCTTGAAATGTCCCTTGACGATCTAAACAATGGAGAACAAGTGGATGTGGTATAGCTGGATATCAGGAGGATTTTTTAAAGAATTCATTCAGTAAGTTAGCCCTACAACAATGAAGTAAATTGTATTGGGAGGAACATACACAAACGGGGGAAGTTAAAACTTCAGTTTACTTTGTTTGAAGGGAATCAGAATATAGGCGATGAAAGGCTCTGTGCTCTCTCGCCATGGATGATGTCTGAGTCACTGTTATCTCCAGCATGTGTTGGTTTCAGTACAGATTCCAGCTTCTGTAACACACTCTCACCACCGCACCCTCCATCCACATTCACATCTACATCATTTCTAAATACACAAATAATAAGGGACACAGCACTGGTCCCTGTGATACGCAGGGTCACCAATCACACAAACAGCTTTCTACCAGTACTCTCTGTCTCCTGCCAGAGCACAAAGATTGTCCAGGGGATTGTCAGTGAGGAGAAAGGTTTTATGTTACAGGAAGATATAAATGGAATGGTCAGATGGGCAGAGCAATGGCAGATGGAATGTAACCCTGATAACTATGAGATGATGCACTTTTGAAGAAGAAACCAAACAGGGGAGGACTCAATGAATGGCAGCACACTAGGAAGCTCAGAGGGTGCTTCTCCACACAAGCCTGAATGTCACTAGGTAGCGTAATAGGTTAGTTCAGAAGTCACATGCGACTGTCGGCATAGCCTTTAATCATTCAGACATAGATTATAACAAGTTACACAAAACTTTGATTCGGCCACAGATGGAAAACTGTGAGCAGTTCTGGGAACCTCATTACAAGAAGGATGTGATTGCACTGGAGGGAGTGCACATGAGCTTCATCAGGATGTTCCCTGGGATGAAGCATATCAGCTATGGACAGAGGCTGGATAAGATCGGGTTGTTTCCACTGGAACAGAGAAGGCTGAGGGGAACTTGATTCAGAAGGGCAAGATTACGAGGGGCATGGACAGGGTGGCTATACAGCAGCTGCTCCTTTTAGTCAGAGGGACAAGAACAAGAGAGCACATTTTTAAAGTGAAGGGGTTGAAGTTTAGAGAAGATATGAGGATTGTTTTTCACCCAGAGGGTATTGGAGTCAGGATCAAACTTCCTGAGAAGATGGTTGTGATGTATAATCGCACAGCCATTAAAACGTGCATGAAGTATCATAACATTTATGGTTACAGATCTCATGTAAGAAAGTGGGACTAATGTAGATCGTATTGCTTGTCTGACAGTACAGCGTATTTGCTTCTGTGATTGTTTGATTATGGATGGTGAAAGCAGTTAAGAAGACAAGTGGTGCGTTGGTCATCATTTCTTGGGAATTTGAGTACAGGAGTAAGAGCGTCTCACTGTAGCTGTACAGGCCCTTGGTGAGACCCCATCTCGAACATTGTGCAGAATTGTGTGCAGGTTTAGTGACCTTACCTAATAAAGGACAAATTTGACATTGAGGGAGAGCAGAGAAGGATGTCCAGACTGATCTCTGGGATGATAGGCTTGTTGTGGGAGCAGAGTTTGGGGTGACTGGACCTGTATTCCATGAGCTGTAGGAAATCGAGTGAAATACATAAAACTCTGATGGGGGAGACAGTATGGAAGCAGGTATGACGATTCTCCAGTCTGGGACGTCTAAAACAAGGGTCCACAGTATTAGGTACAGGCTGGCCACTCTGCATTGAGATGAGAAAAAGTGTCTGCACTCAGAGACTGGTGAACCTGGGGAATTCTCTCCCAGATCAGGCCGTGGAAGACAGGGCACTGAATATAAATAATGATTGTTAGACACGAAGGGGATGGGAAGAGAGCAGGAATATGGTGTGGAGATAGAGGATCAGCGATCATTACAGGTTGTTGTTCTCTGATAATGCGGCTGTTGTGTTCCTGTGGAACACTATTACAGAAAGCGGTGCAATATAAATAATGGGGGCTATGGGAAAAAGAGGGTAAGAGGTGAAGACCCAATAATGTCAGGAAAAATCAAAACATAAAAATTAGTCAGCCTAACACAAACAACAGCACAGTCTATTTAAATCTTTAAACAATATATTGCAATGTAATAGTGGTGTAAATGTAACACTTCCACACAACCGTTACTGACTACAGCACTCTACCTTTCACCAAGTTCTTCACCAGAAAGCACGCGAACGGACTGACCACATGACGCTCCTGCAAGATTCCAGTTACAATAGATTCCCGACAGTAAGGAAAGATGCCCTTCAGCAAAACAAGTCCATGCCACCCAGACACATTCCTCAACAAATATTTACCCCTGAATAACAAACCTAACACAATAGCCAATTCTCCTGACCAGCACATCTTTGGGAGGAAACTGGAGCACCTGGAAGAAACCCATGCAGACACAGGGAGAATGTGCAATCTCCACGCATAAATTAACCCAATGTGGAAATTGCACCCGGGTCCATGGTGCTAACCACTGAGCCACTCTGTCGTCCCAAGATTTCTCCTCAAGATTCTTTCCCTGGTTTGAAAGAAGTTCCTTCTAAATGTCAACTACAATTCCCAGTTCTGGATGCAGAT
This sequence comes from Hemiscyllium ocellatum, assembly GCF_020745735.1. Taxonomy (NCBI): domain Eukaryota; kingdom Metazoa; phylum Chordata; class Chondrichthyes; order Orectolobiformes; family Hemiscylliidae; genus Hemiscyllium; species Hemiscyllium ocellatum. The sequence goes on from NW_026867475.1 coordinate 532,703, forward strand.
TTGCTCGCTGAGTTGGAAGGTTCATACATCCATAATCTCAACCTGAGCTACAAATCTTTTCAAACCTCGCTAACATTTCCCAGTTTCAGGCAGAGCAGATTACATTCCTGGTTTAGCTGAACCCATTGAGGGTGCATTTTGCAGGCAGAGGGCCCGTGAGGTTGGGTTTGCTGTTCTGCTAGTGCCGGGGATTGAATGATGTCACAGTGAACGGGAGATCCCTTAAAACAGAAGGGTGCACAATTCATGAATCGTGTTGCTGCCAAATTGTGTTTAATAAGCACACATTATTGAAGAACTGCTTGTATATTGAGTGGAGGAGCAAAATTGATGGGCTGAAGGGATTACACTAATTTTTATTTTGTATGTCCCGATGTTTAAACATACTAAGGGATATGAATCTTGTGTGGGGAAAACTGCATTGAGGAGATTTTCTCTATGAACTAGAATGAAGAAGACTCAATGTGTTTAAAGACCTCCACATTTCCCGATGTTTCTATGCAATCTGTGGGAAAGCTCTGTAAATGTTGTCACAAGCCCTCAGATGTAAGGAAGGATATCTCTGCATGGTGACAGGACTGTGTTTCCAATTCACTTTTCCAAAGCCGAGACTGGTGCTGGGTGCTCTGTCCGGGTTTATCCTTGAAGTCCTCGGAGAAGTTTGATATAGTTGAGTGTCTTGCTTGGCTGTTTCTGAGAGCATTGAAGAGTTTATCACATGGCTGTTCTGTCTGCAGTCACTCTTAACCCAGACCATTAAAACAGGGGAGATTCACTTCTTGAAAGTACATTGGGTAAGCAAATTGGTGTTTACAATCGACATTGGCTTCAATGTCACTGTTCCTGACGCCAGATTTTACATCTTGATATTTCATTAATTATTGTTAACTTCCACCAGCTGCCAGAGTATTAGCCTGGTCACGATTAGTAACCCAGTGCCATTTGATCAACAGCACCATCTCCACCTATCGGAAAGCACACTGAGCAGGTTATTTCTGTGCTGCTTGACAGCTCTGTCAAAATGAACTCCCACCAATGTGACTATCGCGATGGGGTTCAGGGCATAGCAAATGGTCAGACTGTAGTCATTCCCCTGTTATGGGACTAAGTATGCGGCTGTGCAGGACATTGGTTAGGCCACTTATGGAATATTGCGTGCAATTCTGTTCTCCTTAATATCAAAAAGATATTGTGAAACTTGAAAGGATTCAGAAAAGATTCACAAGGATGCGGCCTGTGTTGGAGGATTTGAGCTATAGGGAGAGGCTGAACAGGCTGGGGCTGTTTTCCCTGGAGCGTCGGAGGCTGAGGGGTGTCCTTATAGTGGTTTACAAAATTATGAGGGGCATGGATAGGATAAATGGACAAAGTCCTTTCCCTGGGGTCGGGGAGTCAGGAACTAGAGGGCATAAGTTTAGGGTAAGGGAATAAAAACAAGGACGCAGATGCTGGAAACCAGAGTCTAGATTAGAGTGATGCTGAAAAGGCACATCAGTTCAGGCAGCATCCTAGGAGCAGTAAAGTCGACGTTTCGGGCAAAAACACTTCATGAGGGCTACAGGCAGAGAGCCTGAAGGGTGGAGGGCAAAGATATAAAAGAGACCTAAGGGGCATTTTTTTCATGCAGACGGTGTTAGGTGTATGGAATGAGCTGCCAGAGGATGTGGTGGAGGCTGGTACAGTTGCAACATTTAAGAGGCATTTGGATGGGTATATGAATAGGAAGGGTTTGGAGGGATATAGGCCGGGTACTGGCAGGTGGGACGAGATTAGGTTGGGATATGTGGCTGGCATGGACAGGTTTGACCGAAGGTTCTGTTTCCATGCTGTACATCTCAATGACTCTATGACTCAATGGATATAGCTGAGTGATTTTCCACGTGGCCAGGCAGATGTCCGATTTGGAGCCTCCCCAAGGGCACGGTTTGGTGTGCAGCACAAGTCTTCAGTCCCATTGTAGGAATGGTGTCAGGGCCCATTGCCTTTGTCGTATCTACAGTGTTCAGTTGTTTTTTCATGGCACGTGCAGCGAATCAAATTGGTTGAAGACTGGCATCTGTGATTCTGTGGGCGTCGTGAGGAGGGTGAGGTGGATTATCGACTCAACACTTCTGGCTGAGGATAGTGCAGATAACACATCCTTGTCTGTTACACTGATATTCAGGGCTGTTCAGTTATTTAGGATGGAGATATTTGTGGAGTCATCTCCTCCAGTAAGTTGCTTAATAGTCCATCGACATCGATGACTGAATGAGGGAAGAATGCAGAGCTTCGACCCTATCTGTTAGTCTTGGGCTGACTACCCCCTTCTCCATCAGATGGTAGTTTTGCTATTTGGAATGTAACCAGTCAAGTGCGGTAGCTTTAATGGGTTGTCATCAGGTTTAGATACACATGGTTCTGACTTTGGTATGTTCACCTACACTCGTCACTGAACCACCACTCGGCTTGATGACAATGGTAGACTGATGGATTATCTTGGGGGAATAGTTATGAATTGTGATTGAATGCAATTCTGCTGCAACTGCTGCTGAGATCTACAGCATCACATAATAACCCAGTGTGAGCTGCAATATCTGCAAATCAATTCTACTGACTTTCCCCCAGTTCACACCGAGACCCATTCACCCATCAGCCCTGTACTCAGTGACCCAACCTGGCTTCTGATGTGCGAACAAATCCAGTTTCATATTTTCATTCTGCTGAGGGCCTCTGCCTGATGTCTCGCCTTCAATTTGTTATATGACTCATATACTTTAACATACTCATCTGAATCATTTTCTTTCCTGTAATGCCATTTTCTGTGTTTGAAGTGAATGTTTTGTCCTCTGTTTTTCTCCCTGACGATGATTAAGAGGTCTGTCGTGGCAGTGATGCCAGCGTTATGTCGTTTCAGAGCCAATGAACTTGTGCACTTTGCGTTATCGTTCACTTCCCAATGTACCGCGCTTCGTGCTGGGCAGGGCATTTGAGCAGATTTGATGTACATTTTTGGAACTTGTTCAAAAACAGAAATTGCTGAAGAAACTAAGCAGGTCTGGCTGCATCTTTTGGCGTGAAAGTAGAGTTCATCTTTCGGACGCAGTGTCCCTTCCCATTTTCTCCAGAAATATTTGCGTTATCCATAATTATTTGTTTAATTGAAAATTTTTTCTCTGCTTTTCATTTCTGGAGAAACTCAGCAAGTTTGGCATCATCCGCAGAGATAGGGGAAAAGAGTTAGCGTTTCAAGTCCAGTGTAACGCTTCGTCAGAACTGAAAACGATTGGAAAATTGGCATTTTTGGCCCTTGGCATAGGTGCGGGGTAGGTGATAGGGAAACGAGGGTGTGAGAACAGATGAACAGGCTTTTAGCAGAGTGAACGAGAAGATGATATAAAATGACGTTAAATTAAGATGTTACCGGGGAAAAGGGGTTCTCTCTGTTGAGTCAAAAATAAAGAAGAAACAACCACACAAGGTCATAGGGACGCCAGAAGGGAGAATGTTGAACTTGTGGCATTATATAGATCTGGCCTGAGATATATTTTCACTGTAGAGATCATCACCGCCATCAGACAAAGGAACGCAGGTACTTGACGTCTTATTGGCACTAGTAAAATTTTCATGCTGCCTTAGTATTGTAACATATAGACAAACAAATAATAGAATGACGTTTGGGCTGAGTGCTGTTTACCAGTTGCTTTTAATATTGTTTCAAATTTGCAGTGCTTATTTTAAAATGCTTGTTCTTGAAGTTAGTATCAGATGGGGTTTAGGAGGTTGAGGGGTGACATTGTAGAAATTTATAAAATCATGGGAGGCATGGGTAGGATGAAAAGCCAAGATCATTTCCACAGGATCGGAAAATTTAATCATAGAGTGCATAGGTTTAAGAGAGAGATTTAAAGGGGAGGAAGAGCGAACTTCTTTTACACAGTGGGTGATGTTTATGAAATGAGCTGCCAGAGGAAGACTGGCAGATGCAAGTATAGCTCCAACATTTAAAAGACTTTGGACAAACATATGAATGGGAGGCATTGGGCCAAATGCAAGCAGATGGGACCAGTTTATATTGGAAAACCTGGCTGGTATGGACAAGTTGGACCAAAAATTGTGTTTGTGCACGAAATAACTGTATGAATATAGAAAGCAAACAACAGGAAAGAAAAGATGTGATAAAAACACATTGGCAAGAAATATAAAAACAAGTGGCACGAGCTTTTCCATTTATATAAGAATAGTGCAAGAGGTGTGTGTGATCTTTGGTAGAACGAAAATCAGGAAAGGTTATTGAGGACATTTGGAGGATGTGACTGGGGAACTGGGTACAGTGAACAGACAGATCATTTCCACCAGTATTTTACATAGTTCCTCACAGGTGAAGGTGCTGTTAATATTTCAATGATGTAAACAAAATGGTAATAGGAGATAAGTTCTTGAACTCTCTCTAACAGAAGGAACAAGGCATTTCTTAAATAGATAAGACCAAGGAAAAACAGGTCATCAACAATTCATAGCTGGTTTTGAAAGAAGTGGTCACAGGGTGGCTGGTGGCTCTGTGTGAAATATTCCATAACTCACTGGATTAAAGGAATGACCCAGTGAAACTGGAGTCAATCCAATGTGGCGCCTGGCTGCAAGAAAGAAGCGAGACTGAAAGCAGGAACCATTTAGCCTCAACATTATTGCTGGGAATCTGTGAGAGTGTTATTAAGGAAGGGACTGCAGAACATTTAGAAAAGCATCACACAGAGTCAGCATGGTCTTGTTAAGCGCGAAGTATATTTTGTCTGTAAAATCATGCAAGGTTTTTCTGGCGATCCATGAGAATGTATCAAGCGGACTAGATAAATGGGGAATGATAGACACGAGGCTTTCCGTAGATTTTCCACAAGGTATCACAAAATAAAGGATCTCACACAAGACAGAAGTTCATGGTATGATGGATAATGCATTAGCATGGGATGACAACTGGTAAACACTTAGAAATCGGAGAGTCAGGATTCATTGACCTTTATGAAAACATGTATCGACTGAAATACCAGAAATATCAGTCTGATGGCAAGAGCTGCTTACAATCTATACTGATAGCCTGACGGCGGGAGCTGAGTGCAATATACATCCGAGTTTGTGGATGATACTGAGAACCAAAAGGCAGGCTGTTATTTAATGCAGAGGACTCCCAATAAAAGAGCAGTACAACGGATTGGAGTGTTCATCTGTATGAAACATAACGTCAGCATGCTGATGCGGAAATGTTGGTTTATTAGACTGGTTCCTGGGATGAAAGTGCTGATTTATTGAACACATCAAAAATGCTGAGGCGATTATTCATTGTGGTTTAACTGAATGAGTGTGGCATTATTGAAATGGACAAAATTCGGAGGGGGCTTGACAAAGTCGATGTTGAGAATGTGGTTCCACGCCTGGGCAGAGTGTCTCACTCTGGGACATAGATACAGAATAAGGAATATCGATTTCAAACTGAGATGCAAAGAATTGTCTTCTTTCAGAAAGTAGTGAATGGCTGGAATTTCCTAACGCAGAGAGTTGTGGAGACTGGTTCACTGATTGTATTTACAGACGGTGTGGATTGGTTTTTGACATATCAGCGAGTTAAGGGATACAAGGGGTTAGCAGGAAAGTGGAGTTGAGCCCTGGAGTAGATCAGCCATGATCTTATTGAATGGCTGTGCAAGTTAGAGGCGCCAAATAGCCGGACTCCGTTACTATTTCTTACGTTCTTTTTTATGCTTTTGGTAAATAACTGGTTATTTTCCTGGAAGTCATGATGTAAAATGTTAAATCAGGGAGAGCAGAGGATTTGTCAGCGTTGACTTTATGTGGGGTATGGGGGCTGTATTCACAGCGAAGCTGGGTCTCTAACACGACCTACACCTGGAGCAGAAGTTTCAGAGAGGGGAAGCCTGGAAAGAGGGATTTGGTGGGGGTCACTTCCTGACCCAGCCTGGATTTTCCGAGTGCATTTCCAATACTATGCCTAACCATCGGACTGGCCTCAATCTGCTCCTGTACTGCAGGACCAAAGGGTTGGATGGAACATCAGAACATAGTGCTGACGGACACGAGGGGGCCATTCGATCCTTTGACACTATTCCACCAGTCAATAAGGTCATGGCTCATCTCATTGTGTTCCCAGCTACACTTTTCTCTCATTGCAACACTATCCCCGATTCATCTGACTATGGAAATACAGACAAAGTCAGCCTCGATTTATATAAAGATTCAGCCATCCCAAACTTGTGTGAAGTTTAATGAATTCCCACTTTGTGAATTTCTCTTCACTCCGGTTCTGACTGGGGTTGGAGGGTGTCACTGCTTCCTTCTTAGTCACACTCCTCCACTCCTCGCAACACATTTTAAGTGAAACCAGATATGGCCGATGATAAAGGTCTAAGACTGGGTCAGGTTCAGTTATCAGAACAAGTCAGTTAGATTTTATTAGTCAGGTACAAGTAATTAATAGAACTAACTCAGGAGTATGATGGATATGTGGTGTGCAGCCTCACATCACCGAGGAGCTGGGTTCAATTCCAAACTCAGGTGACGCTCTATGTGGAGTTTGAACATTCTCCATGCATCCATGTGGGTTCCCCACAAAGCTCCAGTTCCCTCCCAGAGTTTAAAGATGTGCAGCCTAGAGTGGATTGACCATGCTAGATTGCCCATTGTTGAGAGAGCGTACCCTTCATGGGAAACTCTGTCAGTATGAGGAATTGAACCTGCGCTGCTGGCGTCCCTCTGTATCACAAACCAGCCGTCCAGCCAACTGAATAGGAGATTGTGTAACTGTTACAGACAGAAACAGGCACAGACAAAGGGCAAGAGAAACTTTCCTAACAAGGAAAGTGGTACTATTCAATTAACGGTCAAGATAACGGCTGAGGATACACGTTAACTAGTCAAAATTGTATTTCATAACCGTCCTGAAGAAGGGCTTATGCCCGAAACTTCGATTCTCCTGCTCCTCGGATGCTCCCTGACCTGCTGTGTTTTTCCAGCATCACATTTTTCAATACCGGTCTCCAGAAACTGCAGTCCTCACTTTACATAGAACACAGAAAAATACAGCGCAGTACAGGCCCTTCGGCCCTCAATGTTGCGCCGACCGAATCCTACCTAACCTACACTAGCCCAATAACTTCCAAATGCCTAGCCAATGCCCGCTTAAATGACCATAAAGAGGGAGAGTTCATCACTGCTACTGGCAGGGCATTCCATGAACTCACAACCCGCTGTGTAAAGAATCTACCCCTAACATCTGTCCTATACCTTCCACCCCTTAATTTAAAGCTGTGTCCCCTTGTAACAGCTGACTCCATTAACGGTAAAAGGTTCTCAGTGTCTACCCTATCTAAACCCCTAATCATCTTGTACACCTCTATCAAATCTCCCCTAAACCTTCTTTTCTCCAATGAGAACAGCCCCAAGTGCCTCAGTCTTTCCTCATACGATTTTCCTACCATACCAGGCAACATCCTGGTAAACCTCCTCTGCACTCGTTCCAATGCCTCCACATCCTTCCTATAGTATGGCGACCAAAACTGCACGCAATACTCCAGATGAGGCCGCACCAGAGTCTTATACAACTGCAACATGACCTCAGGACTCCGGAACTCAATTCCTCTGCCAATAAAGCCCAGTACACCATATGCCTTCCTCACAGCACTATTTACCTGGGTGGCAACTTTCAGAGATCTGTGTACATGGACACCAAGATCCCTCTGCTCATCCACACTACCAAGTAGCCTACCATTAGCCCAGTAATCCATCTTCTTGTTACTCCTACCAAAGTGAATGACTTCACACTTAGCTACATTGAATTCCATTTGCCACCTTTCTGCCCAGCTTTGCAACTTGTCTATATCTCGCTGTAACCTGCCACATCCTTCCTCACTGTCCACAACTCCACCGACTTTTGTGTCATCCGCAAACTTACTCACCCAGCTTTCACGCCCCTCCTCTAGATCATTTATAAAGATAACAAAAAGCAATGGTCCCAAAACAGATCCTTGAGGTACACCGCTAGTAACTGCACTCCAAGATGAACCTATACCATCAACTACTGCCCTCTGTCTCCTTCCAGCCAGCCAATTTCTAATCCAAACCTCTAATGCACCCTCAATGCCATACCTCCGTAGTTTTTACATTAGCCTACCATGGGGTACCTTATCGAACGCCTTACTAAAATCCATATACACAACATCCACTGCTTTACCGTCGTCCACCTCTTTAGTCACCTGCTCAAAGAACTCAATAAGGTTTGTGAGGCACGACCTGCCCTTCACAAAACCATGCTGACTATCCTTGATCACGTTATTCCTATCCAGATGTTCATAAATCTTATCCCTTACAATTCTCTCTAAGACTTTGCCCACCAAAGAAGTCAGACTCACTGGCCTATAGTTACTCGGGCTATCCCTACTCCCCTTCTTGAACAAGGGGACCACATTCGCCATCCTCCAGTCTTCTGGTACTATTCCCGTTGACAATGACAACATAAAAATCCAGGCCAATGGCTCTGCTATCTCCTCCCTAGCTTCCCAGAGGATCCTAGGATAAATGCCATCAGGCCCAGGAGACTTATCTATTTTCATCCTTTCCAGTATTCCCAAAACCTCTTCCCTACATACTTCAATGCCATCCATTCTAATCACTTGTGACTCAATATTCACACCAGCAACAGTGTCCTGTTCCTGAGTGAATACTGACGAAAAGTATTGATTTAGTGTCTCTCCAATCTCCTCCGCCTCCACGCACAACTTCCCACTACTATCCTTGACTGGACCGATACCTACCCTAGTCATCCTTTTATTCCTGACATACCGATAGAAAGCCTTTGGATTTTCCCTAATCCTACCAGCTAAGGACTTTTCATGTCCCCTTCTCGCTGCTCTCAGCTCTCTCTTTAGATCCTTCCTGGCTACCTTATAACTCTCAATCGCCCCAACTGAACCTTCACGCCTCATCTTTACATATACCGCCTTCTTCCCTTTCACAAGGGATTCTAATTCCTTATTAAAACACGGCTCCCTCACAAGACCCTTAACTCCATGCCTGACTGGTACATACTTATCAAGGACACTCAGTAGCTGTTCCTTGAACAATCTCCACATATCATTAGTATTCTTCTCTGGCATTGAATCGGGCTGGCATTGAATGAGAGGAACACTATGAGATTGGGTGGTTAGTTAATGAGGTGAGCTCGATAAGATAGAACCAGGAAATTAGCTCAGCCTCGTACAGACAATCCCTTTGTCACACTCAATGAAAATGGCGCTGAGATTATTTATTGCTAGATTCAGACCAATGTGTTGAAGGCTCTATGACCCCACACCCAGTTACAAGGTTGCAGAACAAACGCTCATCCAAAACTCTCCATCATCTGTATTGACATCAGTATCCCCTTCACCTATCATTCCTGGGAATACTGGCTCATGCTGCAGAATGCAGTCGAACTGTCTTCATTTCAGCATTCTCAAACCTGTGACCTTACATGAAATTGTCTCTCAATCTCCCTTTCACTTCTTTCCCAAAATCCTTTTAATAGTTGGTAGTTAAACTGACTTCTCCGCCATCACTCTCTGGCAGGGACTGGGAAATACCGTCTAGGGAATGAGGACTCTGTATTAGAGTGATAATGCAACTAGACAGGTAATTCAGAGGCATGGGCTGTGACTCCAAGGTAGTGTTTAAAATCCTACCATAGCCGATGTCAGAGATTAAATTCGAATGACAAAAATTGGAATGAAACCTAATTTCGCTCATGGAAACCAGAAACCATCAGGATTTATTCTTATTATTTCACTGATATTCTTTGGTAAAGGAACTTAACATTATTGCCCAGTCTGAACTCAGTGTGACTTTCAGACCCACAACAAAATTGTTGGCTACCTTTTTTCTTGACAAATGGCCGCGTGGTCACAGACAATTAGTGATGGACAACAAATGCTGCCCTTGCCCGTGCTGCTGGCATCCCGTGAAACAACAGCATTCAAGTTGAAATAAACCAAGGAACGGTGGGTGCTAGAGATCGAAAATACAATTCTCCAGCATCTGCAAGTTTTGGACAATCTCAGCATGTATGGCAGCCTCTGTCAGGAGCAACCCAGATAACAGTTTGAGTCCAGTAACCCTGTTTCATAACTGAATGCAAACTGAGAAACAATATTATTTATCCTGGAAACAGGGATGGCTGGGTTGGAGAGAGCGGTGGGGGCCAGTTTTAAATTGAATGGACGGAGAAATGGCCAAAAGAGAGATGAAAAGAAATGAAAAGTGATCAGATGGATTGCTGATGATGAACTAAAAGAAAAACAAAATGGCAAGTTATTCTCACATTTCCCCATTTCCTATATTCTTGAATATCACGTCCGTTTAGATATGCCCCTGTTTATAGGGAGTTAGTTTCCTTCTGTCTCTCTTCTCTGAGCGTCATGATCAAATCCATTACCAATACTGGTGCTGCCCTTATAGTCGCTGAGATACAGAGAAACGTAATGTTACATTGTCAACTGCGTCTTTGAGGAGAGAAACTGTTACTGCGGAACTGTGCAGAGATGCAACGGCTTTCTCCGCCAGGTAGAGAAACTCAGGAGCGGAGATAGTTTTCAATACTGAACCCGTGCACCATGCGTGTGGGGAATTGACTTGTTTCTGTCATTGGAAAATCAGTGGAATTTCTGTGGATGCTTATCTCGGGTTTGTATTGCCAGCTGCTGCGTCTGATAACCCGACTCTATACACTGCATTTACAGAGGGTCTGATTCCATGGCAAACAAATGGAGATGAGGCTCCACAGAAGGGAAGCTTTGTAAATTGAGAATGCAGTGCACCTCATTGAATTTAATGTTGTTATATTGCTGCATCTGATGAGCTACATCCCAGAGTATTGAGGAGGTGGCAGTAGAGCTAGTGAAAGAATTACTGATTATTCATCAAAGCTGGCTAGATTCTGGAAAGGATCCTCTGGACTGGAAAGCAGTGATTGTAAACCTAAATATTTAAAACAGTACGGAGAGAGCAAACAACAAACTAAACAGTGGTTAGCTTGATGTAAGCTGTGAGAAAAACAATGGGACCTTTTGTGAGGAATGTGACAACTAGACACTGGAAAATAATGATATGATTCGGTAGAGTCAATCGAGATTCAGGAAGGGGAAATGATCTTGATCTTTGATCAATCTGTTGGATTTTGTGGAGGTTGTCCGTTGTGACATCGACAATTGAGAACCACTGGGAATGAAGTATTTGAATTTTCAGCAGATGTTTGACATGGTTGAATACAGGTGAGTAGAGAATGTTAGAGCCCATAGGTAGGTAGGGGTGGAATACACCGAATGTATTAAAAGTTGGATAATCGAGAGAATGAAGAGAGTAGTATAATTATCTGGAGTGAAGGCTTTGGGGTATCAGAAGTATCAGTGTTTGCGCAATAGCTCTTCACAAAATATAAAATAGTTCAGATATGAACAACAAATATCATCATTCACATTTATGTTCATTAAATAGTGAGAGGTTGGGAAGTACTGTTGTTGAAATAGACCTGGATGTGCTTGGTCATAAGTCAGAAACAGAATTTTTACGCATCAGGGAGTAAATAATATGTGGCTCTTCATGCAAAATGATTAAAGTACCAGAGTAAATGTATCTTTCCCAATGACAGTGTTTTGTTGAGAGACTGTTAGATGTATTGTGTACAGGTTTAATCAGCAAAGGGGTTTCACCAGACTAAACCCTGGCATGATGTTACCATGAGGAGAAAGTGAAGAAACTTGTGCTTTATAAAGTGTGTTCAGGTGTTTGTGAGTTTATATTAAAAAAAAGTGCTGAAGCACATTGAGAGTTGAAGATACAAAAGTGTCTTATTAGATCAATTAAAGGAATGCCCAGGCAAATGCACATTTCCTGTGTATTGGAGTGCAAATATATCCACTGTAAATATATTGGCTGATGCCTGTTCCAGTCGAAGAGAGATCTGCACGGTAACAGCATGTAGATTCTGGTTTTTGTGGGTGGTGTTGGTGGGACGTTCAGTAGGTGACAGTATTGCAAACGGACAATGCAGCAGAATCATCTAGCCTGCGATAAGAAACCATGCATCATTCTCCCTGACTATTAACTTGACGAGAGCAATGGGTGATGGGAAATGTGACCAATAGCCAACGGTGCCAACATCCAATCCAGTCCAGTAGTTTTTGTGAACTGAAGGAACCATACTGAAAGGGGTTAAATGGAGCTGTTTGTTCAGTGACTTTGATTGATGCTAGTCTCCATGGATCCGAGTTGTGTCACTGGATGTTTTCCGTCTCCTATTAGTAAGGGGCCTCTTGCAATAGTTTATGCCATTTTAGCAGCAGATGCATCAACTCCAACGCTCAAAAGGATCAGCAGTTGCAGAGACAGAAAAAGGAGATTTAAACATCTGAGAATAGTCTGGAATGATCCATTAATGTATCAGAATCTGAGAACATTAGACTGGAATGCTGCAACAATGGACAGGAGTTTATCCTGGGGTCTTTTCTATTTTTCCTGGTCTTTGTCAACATTACCACATCGGATATGGGGTGCACTGCTGATTATCCAGGCGGGTTATTATCCTATCCTCGCTATTGTTGGTGTTCCTGGTAAGTTTCTTCATCTCTATCCATGTATTAATCTCTTCAACCATGGCGAACTTCTTTGCTATTTCTGTTATCTATATTTGACAAATACGAAAACTATTGTCTTCAGTTTCAAATGCAAATTTCATTGATTATCCCCAAATTTCAGAATAGCCCTCAAAACATCTGAGAACGAGACTGTTCACAATACCAAATTTAAATAAATAAAATTCATTTATGTCTCTGTAGTCTGTCCATCACAAAACCTATCCACTACCAGCTCGATTATATGCCCAGTCACCATCTTGGCTTCAAACTGACGCTTAATAAACCATTATCTATGCTTTGATAAAAGTCAGTCGTTATGGTTCCACCTCTCCTATAAGCACTCTTTCAGTTGCAAATATTTCGATCAAAACTTTGTTCTTGTCTCTAACATAACTTAATGACAGGAACACTCTCTCAGAGCAGTAATGTCGGAAAAATTGTAATTCAGATGCACATGTTATTACACAGAAAGACACTGTTCCACATTCTACCACTGACAATGTCAGAAAGTAAATACAAAAGACAGGAATTGGGAATGGCAACCATAGCATTTACAGCATTTTGTCCATACGTTTATTTATTTCATTGATGTCCTTTGGTAAATAGATCTTGCGTTATTATCTGGTCTGGCTTAAGATTGATGTGAGACCCGCAGCAATGTGCTTGGTTCTGTACTGCCTGAAAGAATGACCTTGCAGTAAATGACATTTGGGTCGGTCAACATTCCAACATGCAGACATTCCAAGTAATAACAAAATTAAAGGTTAAAGAAAGCAAAGAATGATGCAACAGGTCAGAAACAATAACGAACGATAAAGTACCAGACAAACTGAGCAGATGTGGCAGCCCATCTGCCACGTCGGGTCGAGAGAAAAATGGAATTGGCAATTCAATTCTAATGACCATACATCAGAACTGAACACAGTTGGGAAATAGCGTGATTGATGTTGGTGACACCGACATCTGTTATGAAGGGGAGAAGGACTGATTTGAATAGATGGAGAAAGAGAGAGATAGAGAGAAAGAAGCAAACAAAGGGATTATTGATGATCAGCTGGGATGGAAATAAAAAATAAAATTAAACCTTACTTATGTTTCTCCTCTTCCCATAATACTGTTAATTATGACCATGTAAGGTATATGTCAAAGCTCCTGCTTAAAGTTATTTATGCCTTTTTTTCTCTCTTCCCTGAGTGGGATCGTCTTCCTTTATTCATTAATGGGATGCTGGGCCAATATTTGATTCCCTTTCCCCACTGTCCTTGAGATGTTTTTGGTGAGCTGCCTTCCTGACCCACTGCAGTCCGTGGGCTGTAAGTAGTCAGTGCTGAGGTCCATGCGGTTTCTTTTCTTTGAGGTTTTGAAGTAACCGATATAACTGAGTGGCTGGCTTGGCTATTTCAAAATGCAAAACAGAGTGAACCACATTGCTGTGGGTCTGGAGTCACATGTAAGCCCGACCAGCTAAAGATTGTAGATTTCATTTCCTGAAGGGCATGAGGGTGCTAGGTAGGACAATCAATAATGGTTTAATTGTTTCATTAAATTCTTAATTCCTGATATTTATTGAATTCAATTTCCAACATTTGCCGTTGTGGGATTCGGATCCGGTGTCTGGGTCAATACCTGATTCCCTGGATTAATATTCGGAGACAACACAGCTAGATCATCACCTCCTCAGTATCTCCCATCAACTCCAATAGCAACAGAGATGTTGCGGTTGGTGTGACTTTGCTTCGTAAGGCAAATATATGATTGGCAAAAAAATGCCATCCTTCGTATTTTGTTTTTATGAGAAGGCGAGATGATGGGAAGTCCTCTTGGTGAAAAGGATCTGGATGTCCTTGATCATAAGAACTAACATAATTCGTACAGAGCAGTCGGGTACTGGCAGGTGGGACTAGATTGGGTTGGGTTATCTGGTCGGCCTGGAGGGGTCGGACCGAAGGATCTGTTTCCATGCTGTGCATCTCTGTGAATCTATGACTCAGCAAATAATCAGAGCAATTAATGAGTAGCATCGTTCATTACAAAATGATTAAAATATAAGTGTGAAGACACCATCCTGCAGTTGAGGAGTGTACTTGAGACAGTATTTTCTTTCATATATAATCAATGATCTCCTAGCTACAGAGAGATGGTGTAATGGCGTTTCACCAGACTAATCCCTGCGGTGATGATACAATGAGAAGAGTGTGAAGGAAACGAGTGTTTAATCTGTAACGTTACAAAAAGAATGAAACGTGATGGCAGTAACACTGGAGTGTTATGAATCAACACTCATTATTTCCAAACAAAATATAGATAGCACTAGATATAACATATTTTCCATGATACGTGTCTTCACATTTGAACAAATGTATAGTTAGGAAAGGTTTAGAAGGATATGGACTAAGCATAGGGAAATGGGGTTAGCATGGATGGACATTTCAATCAGCATGAACCAGTTTGTGACAATGCGCTTCTCTCTGTGCTGTGGGATTCTATGACTCAATGATAGTTTACAGAGCTCTATGCAGCCCCCATGTTGGTTGAGAGAGAGATCCAGGTTCTGAATGAAGTCTCACCGTTTGGATGTACAGTTGGGATGTGACCCTGTGTTGAACGTCATATTGTTCACAAATCTGTCATCAGCCACACTCTGATAGTATTAGCCGTTTCCACCAGCTTCTGACCTCCATATAGAACACTAGCCAGTCTTCTCTGACTTCTTTTTTGCTAAAAGTGTTCATTGGCTCAAGTAGACGCTGTCCTTGATGTTATTCAGAGGGTCAGTATAACGGGGCCAGGCTATGATCAGTCTGGTTTGGTACAGCCACGAAAGAGATTTTCAGAGGCCTTTTAGTTATATGTAAACAGATGAAACTACATGGCAAAGTTGTCATGCTTTAGAAGTGACCTGTATAATGAACGGGGAGTGGTCAGCTCTTTTAGCTGAGCTAGCTGAGTTGAACTGAACTGAGCAGTTTTCAGTTGAGTCTTGAACTGTGAAGTTCAACTGGGAGCTGTGTGGAAACTCTCTCTCTTTTCTGTCCTTCAGCTTCAACCTGGAAGCATGCGCTCCATTATTACCTTTTTTTTCAAGGAAGTTTGATTATTGGGACTATTGTGTGTATTTGGAATAGCATAATTAAGTCCAGCTGGATAGGTTGAATTCTGTCGGGGTTCTTTATTCTGTTCATTGTGTTTCTTTGTGTAACTTTGTGAATAACGTTTTTGTCTGATTTAAATCATCCTAGCTAAATTACTCCGGGTAGTTTTCATTGGATAATAACCAAAACAAACTGCAAAGTTATGCTCAGGGCTGCTTGCTTAAGAATGTTTTGAGTGGTCTAGCCTCGCCCATAACAGACTGGGGGCTTATTGCTTGATTTTCAACAGCGAGTGGGAGGTGCTAGTGTCTTTAGTTCGGGTATTGTTTGATTGGGTTGACAAAGGTTCGAATAGTAATGGCTACTTCAGTCACCCAAAGTTTCCTGGGTGTGCATGCAGTGACTTTGGAAATTTTACGAAAAGTGAATAAGACAAAGTTGCAAGAATCAGCTGAGAAGCTGGAATTGGAACTGGCTGCTTCTGTGAGGAGAGGAGAGATAATTACAGCAGTAACTCGTTAATTAAACTTGCTGGAGAAACCATCAGAATCAGAGATGGCAAGATGGAGGACCTGTTTGGGGATTACGAAGCACTAGGCAAGAAATTGAACCACAGGTCCTCAAGGGTCATAATCTCCGGATTACTGACCGAGCCACGTGCCAATTGGCATAGGGACAAGAAAATTAGGCAAGGAAACACGTGGCTAAGGGATTGGTGTGGGAAAGAGGGATTCCACTTCATGGGGCATTGACATCAGTTTTGGAACAGGGGGGTATCTGTACCGTTGGGACGGCCTCCACCTGAACCCATCAGGTACCAATGTTCTAGCGAAGAGGATAAATAGGGTGGTCAGTCGGACTTTAAACTTCTGAGTTGGGGGGAAGCGAAAGTGAAAGCGACAGGGAGTATGGCGTTAAATGGAAATGCAAGCAGCAGGGTAGCATGTGCCCAGGCGAATTTAAAATTGAGGCAGACTGGGAATGCAGAAAAAAGCAAGGATAACTTAGGACATCATATGACTTCCAACATTTCTAATGATAAGAAAGTTAGCATTAAGGCACTTTACGTGAATGCTCGTAGCATTTATAACAAACCAGATGAACTGATGACACAGATCATAGTGAATGATTATGATGTGGTAGATTTCACAGAGACATCGTTACAGAGAGGTCAGGACGGGCAGTTAAACCTCCAAGGATTTACAATTTATCGAAAAGACAGGGAAGTCGGCAGGGGGGGTGGGTTTGCCTTGTTACTTAAGATCGAAATTAAATGTATGGCACTGAATGACATAGCGTCGGATGATGTGGAGTCTGTATGGGTGGAATTGAGGAAACACACAGGCAAAAAAAAACAGATCTCCGAACAGTGGTCAGTACCAGGGACGCAACATGTACGGGAAATAGAGAAGGCATGTCAGAAAGTCAAGATCACATTGATCATGGGAGACTTCAATATGCAGGTGGACTGGGTAAATAATGTTTCTAGTGGATCCAAAGAAAGGGAATTCATGGAATGCTTACAGGATGGCTTTTTGGAACAGCTTGTCATGGAGCCCACAAGGGAGCAGGCTATTCTGGACCTAGTGCTTTGCAATGAACCAGACTCTATAAAAGATCTTAAAGTAAGGGAACCCTTAGAAAGTAGCGATCATAATATGGTAGAGTTCAGTCTGGAGTTTGAAAGAGAGAAGGCAAAATCGGATGTAATGATGTTACAGTTAAATAAAGGTAATTATGAGGGCATGAGAGAGGAACTGACAAAAATAGACTGGAAGCAGAGGCAAGCGGGGAAGACAGTAGAGCAAAGATGGCAGGAGTTTGTGGGTATAATTGAGGACACTGTACAGAGGTTCATCCACAAGAAAAGAAAGATTATTCGGGGAGGGATTAGACAACCATGGCTGACAAAGGAATTCAGGAAATGTATTAAAGAAAAAAGAGATATCCTATAAAGTGGCCAAGAATAGTGGGAAATCAGAAGATTGGGAAGTCTACAAAAACAAGCAGAGGATAACAAAGAGAGTAATGAGAAAGGAGAGGATCAATATGAAGGTAGGCTAGCCAGTAATAGGAGAAATGATAGTAAAAGTTTCTTTCAATATATAAGAAACAAACGACAGGCAAAAGTAGATACTGGGCCACTTCAAACTGATGCAGGAAGCCTAGTGATGGGATATAAGGAAATAGCAGGAAAACGTAACAAGTACTTTGCGTCAGTTTTCACAGTGGAAGACATGAGTAATATCCCAACAATTAAAGGGAGTCAGGGGACTGAGTTGAGTATGGTTGTCATTACAAAAGAGAGAGTGCTAGAAAAGTTAAAATGTCTTAAAATTGATAAATCTCCTGGCCCCGATGGATACACCCTAGAGTTCTGTGAGAGGTGGCTGAGGAAATATCGAGGCATTGTTGAGATCTTTCAAGAATCACTGGAGTCAGGGAAGTCCCAGATGATTGGAAGATCGCTGTTGTAACCCCCTTGTTAAAGAAAGGATTAAAGACAAAAGATGGAAAATTATAGGCCCATTAGCTTAACCACGGTTGTTGGTAAAATT